>NC_047654.1:12741254-12783275 GCF_902201215.1 Prunus dulcis | reverse complement strand
AGGTGATAAATCCTTTGTTCATCATCTCGGTTGCATGAAAAATATGTGGAACGAACTAGATATGTATCGACCACATACTATCGATGCTGCCATACTATTAAAAAGGTCTGAGGAAGACAAAAATTTTCATTTGCTTGCAAGTTTGGGGTCTGAATATGAAGATCTTAGAAGCCATATTCTAATGAACCCCGAACTTCCATCATTTGCAAGTGTTTGCACTACTGTCCAGCGAGAAGAAGTACGTAGGAAAGTCATGAATGTTGACATCAAATCTAGTGTGTCTGAGGCTAGAGCTTTTGTGACAAACCACAAGTCATCTGGAGATAGAGTGTACAAGGGAAAAAGGCCAGATCTGAAGTGTTTACACTGCAATAATATTGGACATCTAATAGATCGATGCTGGATATTACACCCTGAGTTGAAGCCAAAGTTTGAGAACAAGCCTTCAAGAGACTACAAGGGCTCACAAACCAGATCACATACAACCAAAAACCATGCTGCTGCTGCTACATCAATTGATGGGCTGATGAACTTCACAGCCAATCCGGCTAACTTGATAAATGAATTCTCAGCCTATCTTCACACCAAAAAAGGAAGCACAAGCGAAGTATTGACGGGAGAAAATCAAACTGCTCTCCTTGGGCAGTTTGCAGGATTCTTAGCTGAGTCTAATCGTGTACCTCAAGGAGATGTTCCAGGTATTATGTGTGCTCTTTCAACTGCTCTAAATGTTAGTCATTCTCATGATTTTTGGATTATAGACTCAGGTGCCACTGATCACATGACAAATCAATATTCAAAGCTATACAATTTTGAAAGCTACACTACACCATCACTAGTTTCTATAGCAAATGGTAGAGGTGTACCCGTCCTAGGTAGAGGGAAAGTTAAATTGATTTCAGATAGTGTTGAGTCCACAGCATTATATGTTCCATCATTTCCTTTTCAATTGCTGTCCGTAGGAAGGATTACAAATTCTCTCAACTGTCGTGCAATTTTCTCCCCTCACAATGTTGTTTTTCAGGATCTAGCCACCAAGAAGCTGATTGGTGAAGGTCACTACCTAAATGGGCTGTACTATTTTTCAAAGAACCTTAATGTTCCAAAAGGGTTCCAAGTCAGTTCAAATCTAGAACATCAGTTGTGGCACCAACGTCTAGCACATCCCTCAGAATTTGTTTTGTCTACTTTGTTCCCTAGCTTATGCAAATCCTCACTTGTATGTGAAATCTGTCATTTGTCAAAATTTACTAGACTTCCATTTAATTCTTCCATATCTAGAGCTAGCAAGCTTTTTGAGATGGTGCACTCCGATGTTTGGGGACCTGCACCTCTAGAGTCTTTTGATGGTTATAGGTACTACGTTACCTTTGTTGATGATTTTTCAAGAGTCACTTGGTTGTACCTCCTAAAATTCAAAAGTGAAGTCATGGATGCTTTCAAGAATTTTCATAATCTTGTCATGAACCATTTTTCGTCTCAAATTCACATACTAAGGTCTGATAATGGCACTGAATATACATCCAAAAATATGACTAACTATTTGAGCACACATGGCATTATACATCAAACAAGTTGTGTAGGTACTCCTCAGCAAAATGGAATTGCCGAAAGGAAGAATAGGGATCTACTTGAGAAAACCAGAGCTCTAATGTTACAAATGAATGTGCCTAAGAGGTTTTGGTCTCAAGGAGTTCTTACAGCTACCTACCTCATCAACAAACTGCCTAGTCGGGTTTTGGATTCAAAATCACCATATGAGGTCATGCAAAACAAAAAAATTAACCTTTCCCATCTGAGAATTTTTGGATGCACTTGTTATGCTCATATCCAATCCCATCACCGAGACAAGCTTGATCCCAAGGCAATTAAGTGTGTTTTCATGGGTTACTCCTCCACTCAAAAAGGTTACAAATGTTACAATCCATGTTCCAGAAAGCTATTTGTTTCAAGAGATGTAAGGTTTGATGAGATCAAACCATATTTCAACAAACCATCAGATCAAAATCGTCAGGGGGAGCACTTACTGGATTTCTTTCCATTACCAAATCCAGTCGAAACAAGTGATTGTGTTCATTCAGTACCTCACAACAGTGACTCTCATGCAACCAATATTGACAACGTGATTATTGGAGATGAAACTGAAGCCTCCGAAGCACAAGTTGTTCCTCATGACAATGACACATCATCTATAGAAGAGAGTGGAGCTGAACCTACTATGATCCCATCTCAACCTCGGAGGAATCCAACTCGAGATAGACATCCACCATCAAGGCTACAAGACTATGTAACGTTCAATGTAAGGTACCCAATTCACAAGTTTGTAAATTACTCCAAAGTCTCTCACTCCCATGCAGCTTTTCTCAGTAAATTGTCAAATGAAAGTGAACCAAGGAATTTTCAAGAAGCCAATCTTCAAGATGTTTGGAGGCTAGCCATGGAAGAAGAACTCAAGGCTTTGGATGAAAATAAAACCTGGAGTGTAGTCCAGCTTCCAAAGGGAAAGAAGGTGGTAGGCAGTAGGTGGATCTACAAAACCAAATTTAATTCTGATGGCTCAATTGAAAGACACAAGGCAAGGTTGGTGGCTCGCGGTTTTACTCAAACGTTTGGAGGTGATTATAAGGAGACATTTGCTCCTGTGGCTAAGATGAGTACAGTGAGGGTCTTGTTATCTGTTGCAATTAATCATGAGTGGCCGTTGTACCAAATGGATGTAAAAAATGCTTTTTTGCATGGAGACCTTGAAGAGGAAGTTTACATGCAATTACCTCCTGGTCATCCACAAGCACAGAATTCAGGTATGGTTTGCAAGCTTCACAAATCCATTTATGGATTGAAACAATCTCCCCGTGCCTGGTATGCCAAGCTGAGCTCTGTACTTGAAAAGTTTGGTTTCAAGAGAAGTCATGCTGATTCATCCTTGTTTGTTCGAACTGGTTCAGTTGGCAAATTAGTTGTTCTAATCTATGTTGATGATATTATCATCACAGGTGATAATATTGATGAGATTAACACTCTTAAGCATTCTCTTCATCAGAAATTTGCCATTAAAGACTTAGGAGTGTTAAAATACTTCCTTGGGATTGAAATGGCTACTTCTCCCAAGGGACTGTTTTTAAGTCAACGGAAGTATGTGATTGACTTGCTTCAAGAAGTGAAGATGATAGATTGCAAACCGGCCCGTACACCTCTTGATAGCAAATTGAAGTTGGACTTGGAAGGAGAGCCTCTCAGCAATATAAGTTACTATCAAAGACTGGTGGGTAAGCTTATATATCTCACCATTACTAGACCGGATATAACTTACGCCGTTAGTCTTGTAAGCCAATTCATGCATGCACCCACTGAGGCTCATTTAAATGTTGTTAAAAGGATTCTAAGATACCTCAAGGGCTCCATTGGTCGGGGAATTATCATGAAGAACAATGGTCATACTCAAATCATGGCATACACCGATGCTGACTGGGCAGGGAATGCTATTGATAGAAAATCCACTATAGGCTACTGCACATTTGTTGGAGGAAACATCGTGACATGGAAGAGCAAAAAGCAAAATGTAATTGCTCGCTCAAGTGCTGAAGCTGAGTATAGAGCCATGGCTTCCACTGCATGTGAACTCATTTGGCTCAAGAGCCTTATCTCAGACTTGGGTTTTTGAGCAACAAACCTATGTCTCTTTTTTGTGACAATCAGGCAGCTATGCATATTGCCTCCAATCCCGTGTTCCATGAACGGACCAAACACATTGAAGTTGACTGTCACTATGTTCGTGAACAAGTTCAGTCCAAGGTAATTCAAACCACCTTCACTCGGAGCCATGATCAACTTGCTGATGTTTTCACCAAGTCTCTTGCTTCCACTCAGTTTCAACGCTTGCTGTCCAAGCTTGGATCAATTAATCCCTTTGATCCAGCTTGAGGGGGAGTATTGGAAGTATTGGTAGCTGATAGCTGTGGTTAGCTTGGTGGCTACTAGCTGTGATTGATTTAGTGATTGATTTACACGTCCTTAATTTAGGGGATTTGATCTTGTTGCTTGTAATTAGAGTTTTCCTGGTTGTGGTGTGTTGGCCATCAGCTCTTAGACTGGCCAATGGTTCTTAACCTGGCCAGTGGATATTAGCCTTCCCTAGCTTATACATATATACCTGTGTAATCTTGTAAACAAAAACATAATGAAAAAACATATTCTCCCCATCATTTTCCACAGTAATATATACATGTATATAGCCACGCACCGTCCCGTCCAAAACCAAGTAGAGTTTGGATTGGATTGGATTGTATAGTAAAAAAATGGGACCGAATGAAAGCAGGGAAGGCTCTGGAAACAGTAAGGAAAATGGTCGCATCAAAAAACGAAATGAGAAAAATGGTGGTGACTTGCGTAAGGACAAGTTTGGCTGGTCCACTGCTGCTGCAATTGCAACTGGCGCTGTGGCAGGAGCGGCTCTGCTGGCCTATAGTATATTTAGTCTGGCTTCAGGTTTAGGTTCAGGTTCAAATTCAGAGCAGGAGGAGGAGATGATGATTGCTCCGGGCACTGGCGGACTTGAACAAATCTCTAGGGCTGAATTTGAGAGTAACCCTGGACAGTATTTCAGAGAGCTCCGCCGCAAATAGATAGCCAGTCCCGGTGGGATGGGAGCATTGTCCTTCTATTATGCATATTGGCTTGCTAGCCTTTGGTTTTGGCTTTGGCTTTAGCTTCTTTTTTTTTTTTTTTTTCTCTTGTATGTTCTGTTGCTTGCTCTGTGTTTGTGGTTTTATGAAATTTTTATTATATTTTGGTGTTTTAGTAGCTTATAATCTTTTGTTTTGTTGGATTGAGTTCTGGATTTAGTAGCTTATAAAAACAATAGTTCGGTTTGGATCATCGAATCAACCCAAAAATACTCTGCTTTGAGTATGATTTTCGAGTATGATTTTGGATTAGGCTTTTTATCACAAAACGTCCCTGACGTTTGCAAAATTATCAGATTGCATCCTTAAAGTTTTTTTGTATCACTCATGGTCCCTAACGTTAATATAGGTGCTCTTAAATAATCCCTCTGTTAAACAAAATGTTAAATTCATGGATATAATCGTCAAATCAATCTAAAATTATAAAATATATATATTTTTTTATTTCCTTTCCTTCTCTCTTTCTTTTTTCTTCTTCTGCTACCTGCACCGTTGGACAGGAACAACTTGAAGAAGCTTTAACAAGCCAAACAGGACCAACAATCCATTATCAGGAGGTTCTTCAAGCATCCTACAAGGCTGGGCCTTTCGGGCTTCTTTCTCCTCCTTCGCTCTTTGAATCAAAACCTTCATGGGTGTAGGGTAAGGCTTCCTCTCTGACATTTTTCTTTGAGGTCTTGGTACATCCGCATGCAAAGGATAATCTGCATAATGGTTCTCTCCAATTCAAAACACGCCTTTTGATCAAGTCGACAATGAATCTTGTAAAACTGCAAGTTTTCCATATTATTCTTCTCTGCATATTGTGTGGAGATTCTACACAATTACACAATTTGAAATAGAAATCAGAAATAGAAATCAGTAGCTTTTTGTTTCTTCAAACCAAACACAGCGACTGAGATTAGCATTCATAGGGAAACGAGAGATCGAACCAGGGCCCACCAGGATCACAATGTTTCGGGCAAAAGCTTTGGCCAAAAATTTTGTTCATTCAGTGAAAACATCGGTCAAAATTTCAGCAGCATCTCATCTGTATTTATAACATTTTCTCAAATTTATACACTCAAAGCAAATGTTAGAAAAATGCACTCAAAGCAAGAAATTGAAACAGCATCGAAAGGACACAAGATACAATGCGCTTACCTCTTCTAAATGACCAAATGCTGATATTTAACACCTCAAGCATCAACTTCCAAAGAAGACGAACTGAAAAGGAAGAAGAAGAGCCGAAGAAAGGGAGGGCTGGGTAACTGGATACACAAGAAGAACTGGAGAAAATGAAAATGAAGAGCAAGAACCAATCAAATGAAGAAAACGAAACTGGACAAGAGTCTGAGGAAGAGGAAGAAGAGAGGGGAGGGGAGGGGAGGGGAGGACTGGAAATGGGAAGCGACTGCGAATTGCGGTGAAATTATTTTATTTTAGTTTTATACGTAAAAAGGAGAGAAACGGAGAGAGAGAAGAGAGAAGGAATCTGGCGGAGAGAAAGAAGAAGAAGAAAAGAAAGAGAGAGAAGAAGAAGAAAGAAAGAGATAAGGGAAGGAAATTAAAAATATATACATATTTTTTATAATTTTGGATTGATTTGACGATTATATCCCTTGATTTAACAGATTTTTTGACAGATGGACTATTTAAGAGCACCTATATTAACGTTAGGGACCATGAGTGATACAAAAAAACTTTAAGGATGCAATCTGATAGTTTCGCAAACGTCAGGGACGTTTTGTAATAAAAAGCCTTTTGGATTATGATTCAGATCAAGCATGGTATGGATTAAATTTGAATTCGAATTAGATTCCACACAAGACGCCTTGATTTCTGTAGAGCTTTGTGCCATGAAGTTTACCAATAACAAAGGACTGCACAATTATTAGGGTGTCAACTTTGCACAATTCCTTTCGTCCCGGTGTTTTCATACACTCCATGTCCAAAGAAGTAATTAAATTACTTCCAATTAAGAATGAAGAACATAAGATTAAACAAAGTGAAAGCAAATTAAATATATACAAGTTGTGCATAAAGTAGGAAATTAAGGTTCATGCATGCTAGAAAACCAAAGAGGAATATGAGATCTGATCTTTAAAAACTTCTTTCTTTGATCAAGAGAGAGAGAGAGGATGCGACATATTCCAACGTTACGAAGATAAATATTCAACCATTCAGAATTTATGACTGTGTCTACAATGCCTTAGATTTTGCAAATAAGTGATCTGCTACTTAATCCATATAGTATATTTTTCGAACAATTAATTTGAATATGTTGAGTGTGAAATTATCTCAATATTTTTGGTCCATGTAATTTGACTCATTTCCCACATTGAACCCTGTCATTTCAGGTTTGGCAATTTTAGTCATGTAGTTTAGTTGGCTTGCAATCAAGTCCAAGATGTAATCTCTGTCAAATTAATTGATGAAATTCATCAATGTGACAATATGTATAACTACCACACACGAGGAGACTTGTGTCTCTCCTGAATATTTGCAATCAATCCAAAACGTGATCATTTCGTCTGTTCTTCCTAAACAATGTTACATTTGTAGGACTTGATTGGTATCTAAGGAAATTATTGAACTGCATTGTCAAAATTAGGAGACCAAAGTGGAGATAATGCAATATGAAGAAAACATATCGCCTCGTGTGGGCCACTCTGATTGAATGATTGAAACCCTTCCCTTTCCATAAGAGGGATAATTATGAGTATGCAATATTCATAATGAACAAGCCATAATAACAGATTATTAGCAATCTAGCAGCCGATTTAAATTACAAAAAAAGAAACTGTCCAGAATCACAAGAGAATCCCATTGACAAAAACACACAACTCACACAGATAAAAAGTTCGTATCATATGGTGATGCACTTGTTAGCATATGCAGAACATTATCATACATATAGATTCAATCAAACATGTAATATATATATCAATGAAAATGCAGAGAGCTTTAGAGAAGAATTGTCAGTTTTCTGTGTGTGAGAGAGAGAGAGAGCTTGGAGAAGAATGCTAGCTGTATTAGCTCAGCACAAAACCATGCATATATTATGACACTGACAAAACCGTTAGAGAGAAAGAAATATTCCCTATTACATCACTCAATCTAGCCATTCAATCATTACCCTATGAGACAATGACAAGTGGCAAATGCTATTACATTCTCTGCTGTACACTTGGACTGTGATCCAAAGCAGCCTTCCTAACTAGAATAGAACCTTCCTATTCTTATTTCATTTCAGCAGCCACACTTATACACCAACACTCCCTTCTAGGTGTTGTGCTGAAATAACACCTAGAGCCTTCCTCAAATACTCAAATCTGTCTCTTGCTAAAGGCTTGGTGAAAATGTCAGCAAACTGCACTTCTGTTTTGCAATATAGCAAATCAATCTCACCATTTTGTAGAGCATCTCTTATGAAGTGAAACCTGCGGTTGATGTGTCTGGTTTTGTGATGATGAACATGATTCTTAGATATAGCAATAGCTGAAGTGTTGTCACACAACAACTGAGTTGGTTCTACCTGTTCCTCTCCAAAATCAGATAACACAAACCTCAGCCACATAGCATGTGCAGTAGCTTCTGCTGCACTCATGTACTCAGCCTCTGCTGTTGACAGAGCAACACTACTTTGCTTGATTGAAGCCCAAGAAAATGCACCTGACCCCAAGTTGAAAGCATAGCCTGATGTGCTCCTCATGTCATCTTCACTTCCACTCCAATCACTATCACAATAGCCTATTAACACTGCTCCTTTTCCCTTATCATAGGCAATTCCATAGTTTATGGTGCCTTGAACATATCTCAGCCCTCTCTTTGCTGTTCCCATGTGCTTCTTGGTTGGATTATGCATGAATCTAGCCAAGAGGCTTGCTGCAAACATGATATCTGGTCTGGTTGCAGTCAGATAGAGCAAGCTCCCCACCATTTGCCTATACAAAGTCTCATCTGCTAGTTCACTTCCATCCACTTTTGACAACTTTTCATTCACTGCCAGTGGTGTTGCAACAGACTTGCAATCCTTAAGTCCAAATTTGTCAAGTAAGGTCTTTGCATACTTCTTCTGGTGTAGAAAGATGCAAGAGTCAGTTTGTAGGACCCCAAGACCAAGGAAATGATGAAGCAGTCCTAGGTCAGTCATCTCATATTGTCTCATCATATCATCCTTGAATGCAGCCATCATTTCTTTTGAACTTCCTGTGTAGATAATATCATCTACATATAGAGACACAATGAGAATACCACTTGTAGACATCTTAGTGTACAAAGTAGCTTCACTTGGACTTCTATAAAAACCAGTCTTGATGAAATAAGAATTTATCTCATCATACCAAGCTCTTGGAGCTTGTTTCAAACCATATAAAGCCTTTTTCAGCTTATACACTTTATCTTCACTTCCTTGCATCACAAAACCAGATGGTTGATCTACATAAACTTCTTCATTTAGCACTCCATTAAGAAATGCAGACTTTACATCCAGTTGAAACAAATTCCAGTTTCTCTGTGCAGCCACAGCCACCAAAGTTCTCACAGTATCAAGGCGAGCCACTGGTGCAAAGGTCTCATTGAAGGCAATTCCAGGCTTTTGAGAATATCCCTTTGCCACCAGCCGAGCCTTATTCTTCTGCACAGATCCATCTAGGTTCAATTTAGTCTTATAGATCCATTTGACTCCAATGATTGGTTTATCAAATGGTCTATTCACAAGCTCCCATGTATTGTTCTTCTCAATCATGGTGATTTCAGCTTCCATTGCTTTCTTCCAAGAGTCATCCTTTGCTGCCTCTTCAAAACTTTCTGGTTCTATAATGCACATGTTGCACTTTTCATAAATTTCTGCAATGCTCTTGTACTTGAGAGGAGTATGATCAACATCCTGTGATACTGCTTCCCTTTCTTGGTCACTGGTTTCAGTGTTTAAGCTAGGCATCTCATTCACTTCCAATTGTTCTTCAAATTCATAAGAACTCCCTTCTGCTCCTTGTTCTTCTTCTCTGATTTCAGTGAGCTGAATGTTCACACTAGTCTCCTTCTTTGTATTCCAATCCCAACACTCATTCTCACTAAATATCACATCTCTTGAAATGATAACCTTTTCAGTTTCAATATTGTACAGCCTGTATCCCTTTTCACAGCTGCCATACCCCAAGAAAATACACCTTTTGCTTGCCAAATCTAGCTTCTGTCTTTGCTGTTTTGGTACATGAGCATAACACAATGAACCAAACACCTTCAGATGCTTAATTCCTGGTTTCCTCCCACCATAAGCCTCAAATGGTGTCCTTTTGCTCAAGGCTTTAGTTGGACATCTATTCAAAATGTACACAGATGTGTTGACTGCCTTTGCCCAGAAATCAAATGGAATTTTCTTTTCCAACATCAAACATTTGGCCATTTCTACTATAGTTCTATTCTTCCTCTCTGCCACACCATTTTGCTGTGGTGTGTATGAGGTTGTGAGCTGCCTTTCAATGCCTGCATTATCACAGAACCTCTCAAACTCCACTGAAGTGTACTCTCCTCCTCTGTCACTTCTCAATTGTTTTAGTTTGTAGCCACTTTGCAATTCCACAGTGGCTTTGAACTTCTTAAACACACAAAGACCTTCTGACTTATGCCTTAAGAAATAGACCCAACACATCCTTGTGCAATCATCTATGAAAGTGAGAAAGAACCTATTTCCAGCTTTGGTAACTGTCTGCATAGGACCACAGATGTCACTGTGAATAAGTTCTAGTGGGGTTGATGCTCTAGAGATAGCTTCTCTTGGAAATGCTTCTCTACTCTGCTTGCCTAGAACACACCCCTCACATACCTGTCTATCTTCTTTAATTTCTGGCAGCCCTACTACCATATCTTGTTCTTTCAATAGTTTTAGACTACTCATATTGAGATGTCCAAACCTTCTATGCCAGAGATCAGTGGAATGGTCTACACTTGCTCTATAAGCAAAGTGCATTTCAGCTTGCAACTTCAAAGGAAAGCTTCTGTTTCCTTTCATCTGAACCTTTGCCACCAGATTTGTATGAGAGCTGTCATTGTAGATTTCCACCTTGTGATCACCAAATACCAAATAATAGCCATGTTCTATCATATGTCCTACACTGAGTAAGTTCTCTTTCAGTCCAGGTACAAGCATTATTTCTTTGATATGTCTCTTGCCTGCTTTGGTTTCAACCACAATAGTGCCTTTTCCAGTTACCTCTACAAGCTGTCCAGTTCCCATTTCAACCTTGGCAGTCACCTTTCTGTCAATATCCACCAACAAATCCTCTTTTCCTGTCATGTGATTACTACACCCACTGTCCAAATACCAGATCTCTTCATCCCTTGTTACACCAGCACCACTTACATTGCTAGCATAGAACATTGTTGGTGCAGCTTCCACTTGAGTAGCATAGTTGACCTGCTGTGGTGTTTTCTTGCTGTAGCAATCTTTTGCAATGTGGCCAAGCTTATCACAGTTATAACACTTTGGCTTGCCCTTGAATCGACATTCACCAAAATGTAGCTTACCACAGTGCTTGCAGGGAGTTTTAGTGCCTTCACTTGCCTTGTTATCCCACTTCTTGCCTTTGAATTTCCAATTCTTATTCTGCTTGCTGTTCTGTTCTCCAGTTTTAGTCTGTTTGGCATCTACACTAAGGCTAGCAAATGCCTTCTCTGTTCTGTTTTCAGAATGCCTATCTAAACGCAACTCAAAGCTCTTTAGTGAGGCTACAACCTCCTGCACCTCAATCTCATTCAGATCTCTAGAATGTTCAATAACTGAACAGATAGAGTCATAGGTAGATGGCAGACTAATAAGCAGTTTTTGAACAATTCTCTCCCTAGGCAATTCCTCCCCATAACTTCTCATTTGATTAATTAAATCAAATAGTTTAATAACATAGACAGTTAAGGATTCATCATCCTTCATTCTTGTATATTCAAATTCTCTTCTAAGGCCTTGCAATTTAACACTCCTTACCTGCTTATCTCCATGGAATTCTTACTGCAGAATACTCCAGGCACCTTTGATGTCTCTTCATGAGAGATTCATGGGAATATCTCTTCTGAAACTGCTCCTTGAATCAATCCAAGAGCCTTGGCATCCTTCATGAGTACCTCAGCAAACCATGCCTTTCCCACTTGATTCTTCTGTCTCCTTTTTCTGATCATCAGATTCATCTAACTTCTTCAGATCCATACCATCAAGTTCTTTGATCACAAAATCCCACAGTCCATGAGATTTGAAGATGGTCTTCATCCTAATGCTCCAGAAATCGTAGTTCTCACCATTGAAAATTGGTGCTCTCAATTCACCACCACTTGATCCAGCCATGTTAGACTCAGATCTGCAGAACTCAAGCTCAACTGCAACTTCAATAGCTTAGCACAGAAAAAACGCCCAATATTACAAGATCAAACCTGGCTCTGAGGCCATGTTAGCATATGCAGAACATTATCATACATATAGATTCAATCAAACATGTAATATATATATCAATGAAAATGCAGAGAGCTTTAGAGAAGAATGGTCAGTTTTCTGTGTGAGAGAGAGAGAGAGAGAGAGAGAGAGAGAGAGAGAGAGAGAGAGCTTGGAGAAGAATGCTAGCTGTATTAGCTCAGCACAAAACCATGCATATATTATGACACTGACAAAACCGTTAGAGAGAAAGAAATATTCCCTATTACATCACTCAATCTAGCCATTCAATCATTACCCTATGAGACAATGACAAGTGGCAAATGCTATTACATTCTCTGCTGTACACTTGGACTGTGATCCAAAGCAGCCTTCCTAATTAGAATAGAACCTTCCTATTCTTATTTCATTTCAGCAGCCACACTTATACACCAACAGCACTATCAGAGTCGAGAATTTAAAGGCTTACTTTGCTATATTTTACTCAACTTATAGACTAGCTGGAGAAAAAGGCCAGACATGGATACAGATGTGGAAATGGGAATGGTTTCAAAGGAGGAAGTGCCTATGGCATGTTCAGAAATGCAATGGTTTCACAGGAGGAACTGACCTATAGCCTGTTGGAAAATTCCATGAAAGGCCACTGGAAAAGGCTGTGGAGGTCTATAGATCATCACAGAGTTCCAAAGTTCAAGAGGTGGAGATAATCAAAGCGGGGGACACTGCTCTACATATCGCTGTTTCGGATGGCAAAACAAAAGTTGGCCGAGGTATTGAATATATATTTTTTTTTAACGCAACACACCTCTCCATTTAGATGCTGCAAGGATGTGGAAAATGTTATTAGAAATTGTGATTTTTCCCTTTTTATAAAATTCTTATTAAAACTTTTATATATAAATAATAATAAAATAAATATTAGACAATAAAGTAAAATAAAGAGTCAAGTAAACAAATAAATAAAACAAGTTAAGATTAAGAAAGCAAGCCTGGTATAGTGAAAGCACGTCAAAGACGCTGTCCTAAAGCCTTTGTAGCCTCCCTACGTGCAGGTAATGACGGTCTACAAGACTCCAAGATACGACCCCAATACGCAGGCTTAAGATCCGCTATGAGCACGTTCACAGTCGGATAGAAAACTCCAAGCCACAGAACCGTTGCCCAAAAATAATATAGAAAGTATGGAATATGTGAAAGTATGAGAATAGAGAAATCTGATTGTAGTGTGTTTGAAATGTGAAGGAGGAGTGGCCTTTTATAGGCATCCAAAACTCGTAACCTCCAAACACATTTAACCATAAAAGTTGGTGGCAATGAATAGAAAATAAAAACTGAAAATTAAACAATTTGTAACTCCTATAATAAATAAAAGAAACCAACCAAAAATTAAAACAGAAAATAAAACGTTTTAAAATTTAAAATCCTTTCAAATAATAACAATCCCCCACAAAGGGTTTTAAAATTTTAAAATTGTAAAATATAAAGAAAATATACATATGGGCAACATAATACTATGCAATAGGTGTAGGTGCCTTCCGGGCTTGAACCTTCACTTAGTGATGATAGTTTCCATTTGAGGAACCTGAGTGTACACAGTATTGAACTCGGTACCTTTGACCAAACTTCAACATATCCCACACATAGTATTGGTTGAGGCTTGGAAGCGGGGTAGCGCTATTTATGGCCATGCGCTAATCTTGATTCTCATGAGAGTTGCTAGAGAATAGCCCAATTCTCACAGTCGCGGCCTCACGACGTCTCTCACTTAGGTGAGTTCTCCAAGAGTACATGTGACCTGCACCCTGCGGGAGATTGCCCGCCTCGAAACTCATTCAGGGATAACTCCCTTCCTAACGTCACATTATATAGCACTGATGTCATAGGGATGAGCATGAGGACATCTCTGGGATGCCTCCACATGATATAAACAATGCTCAATGAGTCACGCAATATGGATTGTTTCTACCCATTGAACTTCCTTCATGGGATCGCCAATCACAGAAGTTGGGTTACCTCCCTAGGTGACTCCCTTATGGGCTTAAGCCCATCCCCCTCGACATTTCTAGGACTCTGCTCCTAGAAAGACCTTTAGTCAATTGGTCAGCAATGTTGTTCTCCGACTTCACATACTCCAAAGACACAATGTTCTTACTTAATAGACTCTTCATAGATTTATATCTCACATGTATGTGTCTGTTCATTTTCCTATTTGTGTGAGATTGTTTCACCAAGTCTATTGTAGCCTTGCAGTCACAATGAATAGATAAAGCAGGCAATGGTTTCTCCACCATAGGCATATCCATTAATAAACTCTTAATCCATTCAGCCTCAGTGCAAGTAGTATCCAAAGCTATGAGTTCAGACTCCATAGTACTTCTAGAAATAATTGTTTGCTTCTTCGAATCCCATGAAATTGCAGCTCCACCTAATAAGAAAATGTAACCACTAGTAGACTTCACTTCTTCATTGTCAGTTATCCAATTTGCATCACTATATCCCTCTATTACATTTGGAAATCCTTTATAGCATAGTGAATAATCTATTGTTCCTCTTAGGTACTTGAAAACTCTTTCCAAAGCATTCCAATGTTCCTTGCTTGGATTATGTGTATACCTACTTAACCTTCCAACAGCATAAGCAATGTCTGGTCTAGTCTTATTTGCAATATACAACAAAGAACCTATCATCTGGGAGTACTTCAGCTGAGAAAATGGTTCACCTTGATTTTTCTTTAAATGAACATTGGGATCATAAGGTGTTGGTGTGGGCTTACACTCAAAGTAATTGAACTTCTTCAACATCTTCTCAATAGTACTAGATTGACTTAGAGAGATTCCTTGTGTCGTCTTCTCAATTTTCATTCCTAAGATTACATGTGCTTCTCCCATATCTTTCATGTCAAAATTCCTAGATAAGTATGACTTCACATCATTCACAATCTCTAAATTCGTCCCAAAGATCAAAATGTCATCAACATATAGGCACAAGATTACGTGTTCTCCATTATTCTCTTTATAGTAAACGCATTTATCATGACCATTAAACTTAAAATCATAATCTAGAATCACCTTGTCAAATTTCTCATGCCATTGCTTAGGAGCTTGCTTTAAGCCATATAAAGATTTAACCAACTTGCACACCTTGTGTTCTTGGCCCTTAACTATGAATCCTTCGGGTTGCTCCATATAGATCTCTTCATCTAAGTCTCCATTTAGAAACGTTGTCTTCACATCCATTTGATGAATCACTAAATTATGCACAGATGCTAAAGCTATCAAGGTCCTTATGGTGGTAATCCTAGAAACAGGTGAGTAAGTATCAAAATAATCTATCCCTTTCTTTTGTGTAAAACCCTTAGCTACCAATCTCGCTTTGTACTTATCAATACTTCCATCAGGTTTCAACTTTTTCCTAAACACCCACTTGCACCCTATCGCTTTATTTCCAGCAGGCAAATTCGTTAACATCCATGTGTTATTTTGAATTATAGATTGAAACTCATCATTTATAGCCTCTTTCCAGAATGGTGCATCCACAGACATAACGGCTTCCTTATAAGTTGTGGGATCTCCTTCTACTAGAAAGGTATAGAAATCATCTCCAAAGTTCTTCTCAACTCTCGCTCTTTTGCTTCTTCTAAGTTCTTGAGATTCTAAATTTTCAATCGTAGTTGAGCTAGAAGGCTTTTCACTTATTTGTACTTCCTTAGAAATTCTTGTCTTGTACGGAAAAATATCTTCAAAGAATGTAGCATCTCTTGCTTCCATAATTGTGTTGTTTGCAACCTCCTTTACTTCAGAGTTAATCACCAGGAATCTATTGGCACTACTATTTTTCGCATAACCGAGGAAAACTGCGTCTATAGTCTTAGGACCTATTTTCTTTCTCTTTGGATCGGGTATGAGTACCTTAGGTAAACACCCCCACACTTTTAGGATTCTAAGGTTAGGTGATCTTCTTTTCCATAACTCATAAGGAGTTTTCTCATTATCCTTCAATGTTATCCTATTAAGTATGAAACAAGCAGTTAACATTGCTTCCCCCCACAAATTTTCAGGTAGTCCACTACTAAGAAGCATAGAATTTACCATATCCATCAGGGTTCTATTTTTCCTTTCAGCCACTCCATTAGATTGGGGTGAATATGGTGGAGTAACTTCATGTATAATTCCATGTTCTTCACAAAACACTCCAAGCTCATTTGAGGTATACTCTCCCCCTCTGTCAGATCTAAGTCTTTTAATCTTTTTCTCCAATTGGTTTTCTACCTCATTTTTATAAATCTTGAGTTTATTAAACACCTCATCTTTTGTCTTAATAAGATAAATATGACAATACCTAGAGAAGTCATCAATAAAAGTCACAAAGTACTTGTTTCCACCTCTAGTAGGAGACCTATTTGAATCACACACATCACTATGTATGAGCTCTAAGATTTGGGTGTTTCTCTCTACAGGTTTGAAAGAATTCCTAGTTTGTTTGGCTTGAACACACACTTCACATTTATGCTTAAGGTCTATGTTAGACTTAGGGATTAGCTCAAGATCCATTAACGTTTTGATTTTGCTCAAACTTACATGTCCTAACCTTCCATGCCATACATTACAAGATTCAACGTTAAAAACTTGAGGAGAAATTTTATTATCTTCAAAAACTACATTTATTTTGAACAATCCATCACAAACATATCCTTTTCCAATAAAGACATCGTTTCTAGTAATAACAATCCTATTCGACTCCATTACAATTTTGTATCCTTGTTTTACTAAGGACGATCCACTGATAAGGTTTCTTCTCACTGCAAGAACATGTCGCACATCCTTGAGAGTTAGAGTCTTCCCAGATGTCATCTTCAATTCCACTTCTCCTATTCCACGTACTTGTGCGACGGTGTCATTTCCTAGGGTTACACTTCCTCCACTTGAGTTCTGGTAATTTTTGAAAAACCGTTTGTCAAAACACACATGTACGTTTGCCCCAGAATCTAACCACCAATCACTATTACTTAAATATGCGACATTAACTAGAGGCTTAAAACTATCCCTTAGATTGGGTTCATCTTGATCATCTTGATCCACCAACACATTCACTTGGGCTTTAGGACCACTTTGTCCTTTGTTCCACTTAGGCTTGGGCTTGTAGGGCTCGGTCTTCTTGTAATGACAGTCTTTGGCCCAATGATTTGTTCTTCCACAAACGAAGCATGGTTGATCCTTATTGCCATTGGAATTGTTATGGGGTCTATTATGCTGACGATTTTGGTTTCGGTTGAATTGATTATGATTGGGTTGGCTATTTCTGTTTGTTCTCTTGAAAAATTTCCTTCCAGATTGGAAACGATTCCTATTGTTTGAAGTTTCCACTAGGTTCACATTTGTCTTTTCTTCCTTAGGCTTGTTACTTGATTTATGTTTCTCTTCAATCCTAAGGGAGTTTAAAACTTGGGTTAAGGTTAAAACTCCTTGTTTGTGCCTAAGCGTTTTTGCAAAGTTTAACCAACTTGGGGGTAATTTATCTATGAGACAAGAGACTTTAAACTCTTCACTAAACTTAGTACCCTTAAGTTCTATTTTCCTTAAAAAATCTTGGTACTCATGAATTTGTTCACTTACAGTTTTATTCTCAACCATCATATAGTTATTAAAGTTTGAGATTGTAAAACGATCTATTCCCGCATCTTCTATCCCATATTCAGCTTCTAATTCATCCCACAAAGTTTTTGCATTTTTAGTATCTTGATAAACATCATACAGATCATTAGAGAGAGCACTAAGGATTCTATTATGGCAATGATATTCTAATTCTTCTTTGGTCATCTTCTCCTTAGTTTTAGAAGTGGTTTCAGTAGTTTTATCAGGTGTGGTTTTATCTTCTAGGGCAGAAACTAACCCTAAAACAGTTAACCAATATTTAAGTTGTCTTTGCCACCTCTTAAAATTTGTCCCATTAAATTTTCCTGGTTTAACATTATTGGTTTCTACACTATCCATTTCAATTCCAATAAACAGTAATGAAGCAACAAAATCTGAAATTTAAATATAATAGAAATTAAGATTGAATATTAATCAAACAGTTGGTGGACAAACAATAACTTAAAGAAACAAACGTGCCAAATTTATGACAAAATATCTAACTTTAATTTTGTCTTAAAACAACGGTTACAAAATCTGATGCACTTAATTAATTTTTAAATTTGTTTGGGTTGGTAACCAAAGCGTGTTTTGTTTTAAAACAACGGTTACAAAATCTGATGCACTTAATTAATTTTTAAATTTGTTTGGGGTTGGTAACCAAAGCGTGTGAGCAATCAAAACACAAGCAAAACTGAAACGAGTAACTAAAACTTTCCAACAGTGGTACTTAAGGTTTTGAATAATAACTTTAATAAGTTTTTTTTTTAAAAAAAGTTGCAGAGCAATTAGGTTTGAGGTTTAATATTGGTAAAAAGGTTTTCTAACTTTGGACTTTAAAGCTATAGTTTTGAAAATTGTATAGACAAGCAATAATAGGAAAACACAGCTAATGAAGACAGAGAGTGTTTACGATTTGGAGAAACTTATAGCAATAACAAATACGGTAAGAATAATTTTAACTTACAAAGGCTTTAGATTGTTATTAGAAATTGTGGTTTTTCCCTTTTTATAAAATTCTTATTCAAAACTTTTATATATAAATAATAACAAAATAAATATTAAACAGTAAAGTAAAATAAAGAGCCAAGTAAACAAATAAATAAAACAAGTTAAGATTAAGAAAGCAAGCCTGGTATAGTGAAAGCACGTCAAAGACGCTGTCCTAAAGCCTTTGTAGCCTCCCTACGTGCAGGTAATGACGGTCTACAAGACTCCAAGATACGACCCCAATACGCAGGCTTAAGATCCGCTATGAGCACGTTCACAGTCGGATAGAAAACTCCAAGCCACAGAACCGTTGCCCAAAAATAATATAGAAAGTATGGAATATGTGAAAGTATGAGAATAGAGAAATCTGATTGTAGTGTTTTTGAAATGTGAAGGAGGAGTGGCCTTTTATAGGCATCCAAAACTCGTAACCTCCAAACACATTTAACCATAAAAGTTGGTGGCAATGAATAGAAAATAAAAACTGAAAATTAAACAATTTGTAACTCCTATAATAAATAAAAGAAACCAACCAAAAATTAAAACAGAAAATAAAACGTTTTAAAATTTAAAATCCTTTCAAATAATAACAGAAAATTGCTATTCATTCAGCCAGTAATGGGGATATATACCGTTCTCCATGTTATTATCTCCGGTGAATACTTCATTATGCGTGTGCGTACTGCTTAAATATAATTTTAACATAATTTAATCTCATTCTTTATTATATATGAATTTTCCTTTCTTTTCAAAGATATAGGCTTGGAATTGCAGATAATTCAGTGGCACCAAGAACTCGTTAACTCTATGAACAGATTGCGCGTTTTTCATAACCTTTCAGCTAACTTAAAACCTCTTGTCATAGACTCAGTAAACTTCAATGCAGGGGAGAAATCTTTCCATAAAACGAAAATCTATTAGGACCATTATGTTAAAAACCAAGCAATACGTCACAAAGTCTCACCTCCGGTAGAAACAGAATCCAAAGTAATGAAAGATCGGTAGAAATAAAAATATTGACATATATCTATTAGAAAACGGTTCATAAAATACCGGATGATAGTCTGCTTCATACACAAAAGAGCAATAACTTGTTCAGAATGACAAGAGATTCCAACAGACAAAAGTACATAAACCAAAAGAAAATATAGTTAAAAAATCATCAACAAGTGCAACCACATATACATAGCTAGTCAGAAGGGTAATCGGAATTCAGAAGTTTTCCTGGACAACGTTTTCTTCAACAAGTTTTGCCTTTATCGACTCTCTGATAACATTCAATGCTTCATAGGAAGAGCTCTGGACAGGCAGAAACTTGAATATACGATGCAAACTAGACACTGGAGCATCTTCAACGGATCTAACAAGTGAGATAAATGCATTAACAAATGCAGTGGGGACACAATCAAGAATACCCTTATTCCATATGTTGTCCAGGAGAATTGTTTCCCTTGATGACGCAAGAAGAAAATCAGCTTGAATTATGAAGGGAAAGTTTGTCACCATCTCGGTTGGAAGGAAGGCATAGACCCCGGGTGAGCTTGTTCCTCTATGAAAGTGTTCTCCGATTGGAAATGCAAGCGTGATCACCCACTCATCTACCTCCATTCTCTTCTCCACTCTGCATTCCTGCCTGACAGGAAACTTCTGCTTCCACATATAATAGCTGCATTCATTTTCAGCCGCATTGCTACTTTCTTCTGCAGAGAGATGGACGGTGTAGGACTGCGCATCAATGTTCTTTCTGGTCACAAAGTTAGTCTCACTTGCTATCTCAATTGCACTTACAGTGTTGAGACTTGGATCGCCATTGTCTTCCCTCACTGAGAGCTTCTTAATCTTTGAAAGAAACAACAGAAGCTCACGGTGTATGCTTGAGAGCTGCTGCTTCACAGGCTGGACCTTGTCAGCCTTTAGAGGTAAGATCAGTGTTGTGGTGGGAAGAGCAGAAGCAGAACCAGAACCATATAACTGTTTTATGTCAGAAAAATTAGGGTTTGTGTCAACCCATTCAGGAACTACGTACCCGAGATTGCAATGCACACAAGGATCTTCACTGAACCTTATTTGATATCCATTGCTGAAAACATAAGGGTGTGCAGTGATCAGAAACACACTTTTGAACCCAATTCCTGTATATTAATCACAAATTTGGTTAAACAACACAAAACGAAAAAGCACATCCGAGAACATCAATATGCTTATAGGCATTCGAACAGACAAGAGCTTAACTCAGAATTTAACATAAACAAGAGCAAAATATTCTTGGAGAAGCTATATAAACATATGCCTGTTTCTCAAGTCAAAATAAAGCTTAACCAAACATGTTGAGAACGTAGATTTTGAGTAAAGTCGCCAAATTTTGTGAAGCTGCGTACATTTTCGGAAGGCCTAAAGCTTTAAAAATCAGCTGTGACATTATTTTATTTAACATTGTGGTCAGTAACGTTCTCTTGGATGAGAATGTGAACCCAAAAGTTTCAGATTTTGGATTGGCACATGTCGTTCAAGGCACGCAGAGTCTAGCAAATATTCACAAGGTTGTGGGAACAATGTAAGCATCATCCCTTTCTTTTCCAACGTGAGTCTAGCAAATATTCACAAGCCAACTCCTTGAACACACTGTCACTCGTATTGTTAATATTACTGAATAAATGGCCTAGGCGGGGGCTAGGCGGTCTAGGAGATCGCTAGGCAGGCTAGGCGGGCTAGGAGATCGCTAGGCAGGCTAGGCGGGCTAGGCAGTCGCTAGGCAGGCGCTAGTCGGTCTAGGCAGGAGCTGGGCAGGCGCTAGGCGGTCTAGGCGGGCGCTAGGCAGGCTAGGCGGTCGCTAGGCAGGAGCTAGGCGGTCTCGGCAGGAGCTGGGCAGGCGCTAGGCGGTCTAGGCGGGCGGGCTAGGCTGGTGCTGCTCCTAGAAAAAAAAAACGCCATTTTGGAATCTCCAAGGTCAGAGACGAGATCACGATGGTACTATGAGCGAGAGAGATGAGGATTGAAGAAGAAGAGAGGTCGCGGGTTATGTCTGAACGAGAGAGAGAGAGAGAGAGAGAGAGAGAGAGAGAGAGAGAGAGAGAGAGAGAGAGAGAGGGACTGGAAGACGGCTCGTGTTAGAGTTAGGGTTTGAGAAGGAAACTTGCATTTATGTGTTGATGAAAAAACAAAAGAAGAGATGGCCCCCGATTTCTCCTCAAACAGATTGAAGGTTTTCCTGTTTAAGAGATATTTTGAGTCAAAATAAACATATGCCTGTTTCTCGAGTCAAAATAAAGCTTAACCAAACATGTTGAGAACGTAGATTTTGAGTAAAGTCGCCAAATTCTGGGAAGCTGCGTACATTTTCGGAAGGCCTAAAGCTTTAAAAATCAGCTGTGACATTATTTTATTTAACATTGTGATCACAACTTCACAAGGCTAATGATCTAACTGAAGCACAGATATGAAAAATAAAAAATAATAATTTCAAATAATTAAAAAACAATCAGAATTAATATAGATGTCATGTACTGATGATGTACACATACCTTTCTCCCCAATATAACCGCGATTCCTGTTGCCTTTCTTGGTGGACCGACCAATACTGCAAATAGACTCTATGTTTTCTGGAGAAAATCCTTTCTCATTGTTGAAAACCAGCAATGTGGCAGGGGCCCCCGTGGCTGTTATATCCCTGGATGTAATGACAAACTCAAGTGATGGATCAACCCCCTCTGCGTACTCATTATCTTCTGCATTCTGTAAAGTAAGTAGTACAAATATATACTCAGATATGTATGCACACACACAAAATTAGAGGTTCAAAAGATTCTAAGACTATGCACTAACCTTAACACCAAACTTAAGTCATGATATGTAGGAATGTATATTTAAAATAAACAACCTGGATGAGTTCCATGAGGAAGTGAACATCTTTGGCATAGAGTTCAGCAGAGAGAGTCTTGATAGCCTGGTGAAGATCCTCAGTTAAAGGGTTGAGTGCATCTGCTCCTATGGAGAACTTTTTCTTCCTTATCTCTTCTATGTGCCCTCTCGGTGTCGCCATTTACGTCACTCTTCTTCTAATTAAGCTGAGTTCACAGAGAAGTACTGAATGAGACAGAGTAGATAGAACAGATGGTGTGGTTGTGATTGAGACTGGTGATGAGTTTCCTTATATAGTAATTTTGAGAGAGAGAGAAGCATGATCATGAAATTACTTCGGACAAAGCTGAGAATACTTTGTAATTAACGAGATTACTTTAGATATGGGATGAGATTTTTTTTAGTAAGTGGAGTGCAGCTTGAAATAAGTCTTATAAATAGTTTGTCAAACAATTACTTAATGCATACTAGCCTATTTGCACGCGCTTTCTCTCCTGCGTGAGGTTTTTTTTTTAATTTTTTATATAATTTAAATTTATTTTAGAATTAAAAAAGATAATGGGTAGTTGTGTTTCATAAAAATAAGACCAATTATCTGATTTTTCTTTTAATTTTAATTTTTTTAATATGAAAAAGTGTAAATTTACCATATTATCCTAATTTAATTAATAATTTCAATTCTTAATGTTTGCATTAACCAAAAGCATTTTCTAGTATTTTCAATGTTATCATTCTCTGCCTTTTGCTTTTATATATATAAATAATTTAATTTTTGAACGATTTGAATAGGTTGGGTGTGAAATTATCTCAATCTAGAGGGTTTATTTTTATTTTGGCAATTTCATTTTTTTGTCCACTTAAGAAATGATGACATTAATATAGTATAGATAAATGATGACAATATTATATTTACTAAAATAAACAAATAAAACTTGGTGATGAGATTTAATGATTCAATGCAATTAGAGGAAAGGTAACCATCTCAACGAAGGAAGAAAAAGTGAGAGAGAGGAAACAAGAAAAGCAAAAGAAGAAAACCAGCAACAAACATGATTGAAATGTAAACTTATCTAGTAAGAAAGTGAAAGGAAACATTTGATGTAGTGGTAAAATGGCTGGGATTTGTACGAAAAAGCATGAGCTTTGGACGCTGATTCGTCGTCTTAGTCTTTGAGAATCTAAACAACTTTCGTCAACCAAGGCCAAAGTTGGTATAAGGCAGTTCCAATGTTTCCATATATCTATAGCCAAACACACCAAACATTACCACAAATATTATTTCATAGCATGCCTAGGTGGAAGAAGGGAAGGCAGAATTGAGAAACTCCTCCCCAAGCTTTTTAGTAAGTGGAGTGCCGTTTGAAATAAATCTTCAACCTTCAACTCTTCCCTTCCTTGGAAGGGAGTAAGAATATAAGGAAAATAAATAAAAACTGGTATAGTGCAATCCTATAAATAATTTGTCACACAATTACTTAATGCATATGATTTATTTTTTGAACAATTTGAATAGGTTGGGTGTGAAATTATCTCAATCTGGAGAGTTTTTTTCTTTTTCTTTTTTGGCTCAATTACATTTTTGGTTCACGTAATTTGACTCATCTTCCAGATTGGTTCATGTTATTTCAATTTTGGCAGTTTTAATCATGTGGTCTAATCAAGTCAAAATCGTAAGCTCAGTCACATAAAATTTTAAGTGGAAGTATCACCAGATATTTACTAACATAAACAAGGGTTTATAATTGAAATGGTCCTTGAATTTATGCCCAAATTTTATTTTGGTACTTCAACCAATTTTTTCACACCAATGGTCCTCCAACTCTTCCTTTCATGTCAAATTGGTCCCATCGTCTAACTCCGTCAATATTTCCGTTAATTTGAGGACTAAAATCGTGAATTGACATTTTAGCCCAGATATGAAAAATAAACGACATTTTAGCCCTTCAATTGACAGTAATATTGGCAGAGTTTGACGGTGGACCAATTTGATATGAAATAGAGAATTAAAGGACCAAAATGAAACTTAGGTATAAGTTCAAGGACCGTTTTGATAAAATAAAATAAAAACCCTATGAACAAACAAAACTATGAAGTTGAAGATTCAATGCAAAGAGAGGAAAGGTAACTTTGTCAAGAAGGAAGGAAAAGCGAGAGGAAACAACAAAAGCAAAAGAAGAAAACCAAACACTAACTATTGAAATGAAGGGTAAACTTATCTAGTATAAAGAAGAAAGTGAAAGGAAACAGGTGATGTAGTGGGTAATATGAGTGGCAACTGTACGAAAAGCATGAGCTTTGGATGCTGATTCGACCACCGAGTCCTTGAGTCGTTTTAGTCTTTGAGAATCTAAACACCTTTGGTAATATATATATATAACCACACACCGTCCCGTCCAAAACCAAGTTGAAAAATCAAGTAGAGTTTGGATTGGATTGCATAGTAGAAAAAATGGGAGCGAATGAAAGCAGGGAAGGGTCTGGAAACAATGAGGAAAATGGTGGTGACTTGCGTAACGACAAGGCTGACTTGTCCACTGGTGCAATTGCAGCTGGCGCTGTGGCAGGAGCGGCTATGCTGGCCTATGGTTTATCCCGTCTTGTTTCAGGTTCAGGTTCAGAATCAGAACCAAAGCAGAAGGGGAAGACGATGAAAGCTCCAGGCCGAGGAGGTGAGCAAATCTTAAGGGATGATTTTGCGCGTGACCCTAAAGCTTATTTCAAAGACCTCCACCGCAAGTAGATAGCCAGCGAAGGAGGGAGAGTGGGAGGATTTTGCAGTTGCCTTTATATCAATAAATACACTGCTGTGCGTGGCTTTTCTTTCTCTTGTATGTTCTGTTTATTTGACTATATATATATATATATATATATATATGTTGGTGTTTTAGTAGCTCATACTCTTTGTTTTGCTGGATTGAGTTCTGAATTCAAATCGCATAGAGGACAACTGTTAATTAATAAAATAATTAAATAAAAATAACAGTTGGATCAGGTTTGGATCATTGAATCAACCCAAAATACTCTGCTTTTAGTACGATTTTGGATTGTAATTCGAATCAAGTAAGTATGGAATAAATTTGGACTCAAATTAGATTCCGGATAAGGCGGCTTGATTTTTGTAGGACGTTGTGTCATCAAGTTTACCAATTCCTGGTACAATTATGAGTGCGTCAACTTTGCACAATTCCTTTCGTCCTTGTGTTTTCATACACTCCATGCCCTCCCCATAAGGAGGGGATCTGCTGTCCCCAAATTATATGTACCCTTGTGTCCCCTATCTAATTGTTTGACACGTGTTCACCCACTTAATTCTGAATTAACGTGTTAACTTATTAAAATTTAGAAACACCATAGAAGCAGCAACCATCCGTCGTGACCTTCATGCCCATTCCCCTTCATCCCCTTCCCTGACCTCCTCCCTCAACCACAAAATCACCATATACCAGTACTCTCAATTGAGAAACCCAATTTATGAATCACAGAAGCCCAATTGAAAAACCAATATAAAATTGAATGCTTAAACCCAATTGAAAGATCACGAAGGAAAACCATATACCAGTACACAATCCCAGAAACCGAAATTATTCAATAAAATTATCAAATCACCGATTCAAGCCTTTATTTTTGGGTGCATGAATCCCAGAAACCCAAAATTTGAGGGGGGATCGGGAAGAAGAGGAGGAGGTGGTAGTGGAAGAGAAGTGGGCAAGAGGGTGGAGGTTGTGCGTGGCTTAGGTGAGGGGGCTGGAACCAGCGAGGTTTTGGGCTGTCGAGGTGGGGTACTTGGGTGGGGATTTAATTTCTTTTAATTTTTAATTTATTGATAGTTAACAGTGTTATTATTAGGGTTAAGTGAGTGGACACGTGTCAACAAATTATACAAGGGACACAAAGGGACATGAAAATTAGGGACAGTGGATCCTCTCCCCTCACGATATAATCTAAATTGTAATTTAATTACTTCCAATTCAAAATGAAGGACATAAGATTAAACAAAGTGAAAGCAAATTAAATATATACAAGTTTTGCATTAAGTAGTAGGAAATTAAGGTTAATGCATGCTAGAAAACCAAGGAGGAATATGGGATTTGATCTTTAATTAACTTCTTTCTTTGATCAAGTGTGAGAGAGAGAGAGAGAGAAGGGAGGATTTGGAAAATGGCACATGTTGAGCTGTCATGAGTTGACTATGCAATCATAATGAAAAATACAACAAGCCATGATGTGCCACAACACAAGGCCTCTTGTGAAAATAGAATTCAACATATCTGACAGATTATTAGCAATCTTGCAGCTGATTTTAATTACAAACCAATAACCTGTCCAGAACAAGAGACTCCCATTGACAAAAGCCATGAAAGGCCACCAGGAAAAGATTGTGGAGGTCTATAGATCATCACAGAGTTCCAAAGTTCAAGGGGTGAAGATAATCAAAGCGGGAGACACTACATATGGCTCATAAAATTTAGCTGCTGCAAGGATGTGGAAAATTGCTATCCATAAAACTAAAATTTATTAGGACTTGTATGTCAAAGATCATTATGGTAGTAAACCGTTCTGAAAATACCAGATGATAGAACATGCTTCAATAAAAAGCAATAACTTGTTCAGAATAACAAGAGATTCCAACAGACAAAAGTACACAACCAAAACAAAAGCAATACTTAATGCATATGATTTATGTTTTGAACAATTTGAATAGGTTGGGTGTGAAATTATCTCAATCCGGACAGTTTTTTGGGTCAATTAATTTGAGTCATCTTCCAAATTGGTTCATCACATTTCAATTTTGGCAATTTTAGTCGTGTGGTCTAATCAAGTCCAAATCGTAAACTCCGTCACATAAAATTTTAAGTGAAAGTATCACCATATGACGTGGTAATACGACATCACTCAATAATTTCTCACTTGATAGTAGAGATAAATAACAATATTATATTTACTAATATAAACAAGGGTTTTTAATCGAAGTGGTCTTTGAAATTATGCCCAAGTTCCATTTCGGTCCTTCAACTAATTTTTTCACGTCAATGGTCTTTCAATTCTTCCTTTCATGTCAAATTGGTCTCACCCTCTAACTCCGTCAATATTTCCGTTAATTTGAAGGCTAAATCATGACAAATATATACAAATTGAGAATTTTAGCCCTTAAAATGACGGTAATATTGAAGGAGTTTGATGGTGAGACCAATTTGACATGAAATAGACAAATTACAGGACCAAAATGGAACTCAGGTATAACTTGAAGGACCATTTCGATAAAAAAACCCTACAAACAAATAAAACTTAGTGATGAAGGTTAATGATTCAATGCAAAGAGAGGAAATGTAACCTTCTCAACTAAGGGAAAAAAAAGTGAGAGAGAGGAAACAAGAAAAGCAAAAAAAGAAGAAAACCAAACAAACATTATTGAAATGAAAGGTACACTTATCTCTCTCTTTTTTTTTTTTGGTCATAGAAAGGTAAACTTATCTAGTGGAAATAAGAGTGGGATTTGTACGGAAAGCACGAGCTTTGGACGCTGATTGGACGCGGAATCCTCGACTAGTTTTAGTCTTTGAGAATCTAAACACCTTTCGTTGGAAAGGCAGTTCCAATGTTTCTATATAAATAATATAATCATGTAGAGTTTCAAAATCAAGTAGAGAGAGTTGAGTTTGGATTGATTAAATAGTAGAAAAATGGGAGCGAATGAAAGCAGGGGAGGCTCTGGCTCTGGGAACAATGATGAGGACGGTGATGACTCTAGGAGGAAGAGGAACACCGGTGCAATTGTAGCAGCTGGCGCTGGCGCTGTTGCAGGAGCTCTGCTGGCCTACGGTTTATCCAGAAAGGTTTCAGGTTCAGGTTCAGGTTCAGAATCACAATTAGAGCAAAAAAAAGGAGCTAACTATGCTGGCGTGGAAGCCTCCCCCTGCCTCTACCATGAAGTTGAATGTTGATGGGTCTAGAAAGGATCCTAGTGGTGCTATTGCTGCTGGGGGCCTTATTCGAAACTCGGCTGGTGATTGGATAGCAGGTTTTTCTGCCAATTTGGGTTATGGGGATATTTTGAAGGCTGAACTGTCGGCTTTGTGTCATGGTCTAGAGCTAGCTCTAAGGATGTAAGTGACAAAGCTTATTGTTGAAACTGATTCTGAACCTGTCTTGAGCTTTTTGAATACTAATTTGGAGGATCATCATCCTCTCCTTATTTTGCGAAACAAATGCATATCCTACTGGAAGAGCTCCTGGGATTGCAAAATCAACCATGAATACAGGGAGGTTAACCCGGCTGCTGACGCTTTGGCCAAGATGGGGCACGGGATGGAAATGGGTACTCACTTCTTTGATAAGCAACCTGATGGTATTAGTGGTGTCCTCGAGGATGACAGAGCTGGTCGCACAAGGCCTAGATGGATTTGAGTCTAGTTGTTTTCTCATCTCTCAATCCCCCTTTGTTACCCAAAAAAACAAAAAGAAAGAAAGAGAGAGTGGAAGGATATTATTGGTGTCCTCCAGGATGACAGGATAAATAAACTGTCGTAGCAGAGCAGTCTCGCTCAATGCTCATCTATCTATTTCTACCATGTCTTTGGCTTTGCTTTCCCTTGTTGTTTGTGCTTTCAGACTTTGTATTGTATTCCTCGTTCCTTGCTTTTGGTTTTATGAATTTCATGATTCCTCGTTCCTATTACTATATGATATATATATATATATATATATATATATCTGTTGGTGTTTTAGTAACTCATACCCTTTGTTCTGTTGAATTCAAATCGCATAGATGACAAACAAAATAAAATAAAAACAACAGTCGGGTCGGGTTTGGATCATCGAATCAACCCAAAAATACTCTACTTAATATGAATCAACCAAAAAAAAAAAAACTTCCCTTCTAGTATGATTTTGGATTATACTTCAGATCAAGTAAGTACGTATGGATTAAATTTGGATTCCTTCAAATTATGGGGAATGCTAGTTATCTTCTCTCTAACATTCTCCTTTAGATCTTCTCCATTTTACTTAAAACATGTGTCACTTTCCATACACTTAAAACAATGCTATAAATGCATTACACAAGCTAAATTTTGTTTTCCAAGTTTATCCTTATCAAATGTATTGATTTTTTTTCAGAACTTTCTTACCATCTTATTAAAAATAAATAAATAAATAAAAGCGTCAGTTTATTTTTTTTGAAAAAAAGGTGTGTTTTTTTTATTCAGTGAGAATGTTACAAAAGAAGTCCATGCTATGCTAGGACAACAATTTATTATTACAGTCTGTATCCTTTGGAAAAACGAAAAGCATACTTTTATATATATATAAACCTACGTTTTTTCTTATTTAATTTTTTTATATGGTGAAAAGAAAGCTATGCAAGGACTGAAGGTTTTATTAGCGACATATGTATTCTTTGGGTAAACAAAAATCAAACAGTTTTTTTACATATAAAAACCTTTTTTTTTTCTTATTTAATTTTTTAAGAAGGTGAAAAGAAAGTTGTTAAATTACTAGCTTGTTGTAATTAATATAATATATAATAAGGGTTAATTTGGAAAAGAAAAATTAGCTTGTGTGATGAATGATGACATTGTTTTAAGTGTAAGGAAAATGACACATGTTATGAGGAAAAAAGAGAAGATCCAAAACAGAAGGTTGCTAGCATTCCCCTTCAAATTATATAAGTGCTTTGAAGTAGGAAATTAAGGTTAATGCATGCTAGAAAACCAAGGAAGAATATGAGATCTGATCTTTAATTAACTTGTTTCTTTGATCAAGAGAGAGAGAGAGAGAGAGAGAGAGAGAGAGAGAGAGAGAGAGAGAGAGAGGATTCGAAAATGCAACATATTTCAAAATTAGGAAGAAAAATATATACTCCGCTTGGAGAGTGAATCACATGCCTAACTTGGGTCCCTTTCTTTCAATTTTTTTAATTTTATTTGAGCAATGGTGCTTTTCATGTTGTTAGTTCTTATGCAGAATTTTTTTTTCAAACTTTTTTTTTACTAAATAGCATGGCCTCATGTAGTATAATAGTGCATCTATACTTTTTATAAATAAAAATAAAAAATAAAAAAATTCGGCCGCTTAAGAGGATCCTTTTTAATTTTTTATTATTATTAAATATTATAGTCGCACGGCTATATTGGAGTTTTTTTTTTTTATAATAAATAGTATGACTACACGGCTATACGTTTTAAATATAAAATATTTAAAGAGTAACCGCACGGCTATATTGCTGTGTTTTTTTTAATTACGAATATAGCCACACGACTATACAGCTGTGTTTTTGTAATTTTTTTAATTACGAGTATAGCCGCGTGGCTAGGAAGAGAAATATAACTACACACAATGCGAGTTTGGGATTGCTGTCACTTTTAAAAAAAGTTGTTTCTACTGTGCTTTGAAAATAATTAGCTGTAAAGTAAAGCAGCTCCATGTTGGGTAAACAATATTTTTAAAGTGTTGTTAGTACAAAAAACAATGTCAAAACCTTTGGTAAATTTTAATATAAAATTGTTATAATTATGAATAATGACTAAAATAGACATGATGTTGAAAGTGTTATATATGTACTAATCATGTGGTGGTAGTGGTTGTGATGGAGTGGAGGTGGTGGTAGTGATGAAGGTGGAGTTGGTGGTTATGGTGTTAGTGGTGGTGGTGGTTGCGGAGGATGAGGAGGAGGATGATGTGGTGGTGGTTGCGGAGGATGAGGAGGAGGATGATGTGGTGGTGGTGGTGGAGGTGGCGGTGGCGGTGGCGGTGGTTGTGGAGGTAGTGAATGTGGTGGTGCAAGTGGTGGAGTTGGATGTGGAAGTGGAGGTGGTGTCATTTTTTTAAATGAATGATGGTATTTTGGAAATTAAAAAAATTCATTAAAAGATCTCTGCTTATTTTGAAAGTAGCTTTAAAAAGCAACCTAAAGCCTGCTTTTGAAAGAAATGATCATTATGAGTTGAGTAAGCAATATTCATAATGAAAAACACAAGAAGCCATGAGTGCCACAACACAAGGCCTCTTGTGAAAATAGAATTCAACATATCTGACAGATTATTAGCAAACTAGCAGCTGATTTAAATTACAAACGAAGAAACTGTCCGGAATCAGAATCCCATTGACAAAAACACACAAGTCACACAAATAAAGTTCACAACACATATGGACAGACTGATGCTACAAACAAATTACATTGACAGACTTACCTTCCTCTCCAACTCTATATATAAATTTCTAATGCAAAGATAACAAATAAAGAACGTAAACCAAACATTACCACAAATGCTTCATAGCATGCCTAGGTGGAAGAAGGGAAGGCAGAATTGAGAAACTCTTCATCCTCAATGAAGATTTGCAAATTCTTGGACTTCATAAAAAAATCAACTGCTTCCTCATTAAATTCTAGCACAAAGGCCAATTTGATCAGCTCAGAAAGTGCAGGGATATGATCAGTGTACTCCCACAAGACACCATCAGATATTACTTCAGAGAAATATGTGGCAAACTCAACGATGCTTTTATGTCCCCCAGACCTGTCAATTTTCTGAGTGAAAAATTTGGACATCTCTCTGTCCCATCTTATCTTGCGGCTTGCTCTGACATTCAAAATCTCCCCAGAAGACAATGGTAAGTTATAGTTTACAGTGATCGGTTCAGTTGTCTCTACAACCGTGAGACTGAGAAGACCTTGGACAGCTTTTCGCCTCGTCCCTGCTTCCATTTCAATGGGAGGGCAAGCTAGAAAACCAAGAATCAGCCGGAGTAGCACTTTCCCGATCAATTTCTCTGTTGGAATTACCTGTTGATCAACACTATTTTCGAGGGACAGTTCTTCCTTCTGTACAGATTCAGAAATAGTACGAACACCAATTTTCCTATACATTTCAAGCAATGTAGTCCGAGGCAAGTCAGGCAAGCTTGGCTGAGGATACCAAACAAAGACGGGGTCAGGAGAAGACTGTTCAAAAAGATCCTTAAGTTGAAGGTCATCTGGAAGGAAAACATCGCACTTGTTTAACAAAACGATTTCATCTGAGCCTGAATTAACAGGTACTTTCACCAAGGCCTCAGGGAGAGCTTTCTCAGTTTTTGCATTCCAGTTCTTTGAAACATACCGCCAGAACTTGCAACATTGATCCTGCGACAATCCAGTTTCAGAAGTTTCCCACGCCTTCCAGAGCTCGCAGTAGTCATCAATTGAAGGACGGGACTTTACCCTGTAAGCCCTGGAGAAGAACACGAGTAGGTTATGCTCAAAGTAGTTCTTCAGAACAGTCAACTGCGAACCAAATAGATCATCCTTGTCATATACAACACAGGCATCTGCATTAACCCAATCTCCATTCTGATCTCCCTTCGGAATCCAGATCCATCTGTCAGCCTCACTATCTGGCTCCCACTTAAACTCACTCAAGTAATTATATACTCGAACGAAAGTGGAAAACTCATCATGAAGATAAAGCTGGCTGGCAATCAAAGGACATCCTTCTGCCGCTTCAACAGTCACTCCTATTGCAGACAGCTCTTGTCTGTATGTTGCAATTTTACAACCATAAAATTCTACATCAATGAAAGGCCCATCAGTCTGCTTTAGATACTCACCAAACTTGGAATCAAACAACAAGCACTGGGTGGGAAGCCTATAACCAGCACCAGTCTTTAACCATGCCTGAGAAACTTCCTTCATGAACGCATCAGGAAAGGAGTAATCTTTCTCCTGCAATAGAATCCTTATGCATTCCAGCAAAGCAAGTGCGTTTCCTCGAGAAATGCGGCTCAGATTCTTGGGAAGCTGAAGACCAGAAGGCACAAACTTGACCCCGTCCTTGAATTCCACAACAACCCCCAAGCTCTTCAACTCTTCCTTATATTCATGAATGTTCTTGCCATACCAATTATTAGAGTCGTCAATAAAAGGGAGAAGAGGACACATTGGAGAGATAGAATCCCAATTAGGACTATAGAGAATGCACTGTCTTGGAGATCTATAAACACCAGGGCGAGTACGCAGCCACTTTTCTTCGCGAATGCAACTCTTAAGATCCGCAGGAAATCTAAACTGAGTGCCCTTCAGCTTTCTGTAACAGGACAAAAATGATGAAACATTTTCTTTGGTGATGATGGAAGCCTGCCGGAAATGGCGAGCAAATACTTTTGCAGCCTCTTCAAAATCAACAACTGCCCCTATCTTTCTCAACTCGTCTCTGTAGTTAAAGATTCTGCTTCCGTAAAAATTATGATCAATCAATGGGAGGCCACTAAGGACCTGAAGAAGGCAACCCCATTCAGGGTGAAACAAGAGACATTCACGTGGAGACTTGTAACCATTATTTGTCTTCAGGCATTTCGCTCCTTTCAATGCTTCGACAATCTTATCAGATGAATTTGAAATAACCATAATTTGAAGCATTAGTAGAACAGCCTCAGGTGTCAGAGCAGTTAAGCGTGCAGGTGACTTAAGGTGGTCGATGATAAGATGGTAATTTCTTTTGAAGGAGACAACCACACCAAGCAACTCAAGTTCTATTTTGAAACAGAAGATTTCTTCACCATATAACTCCTGATCAATGAAGGGAATGTCACTTATTTTGGACGCAATTCTCCACTCTTGGTCAAACAAGACAGATCCAACAGGAGACCTATAACCATGAGATTTTGTTTTAAGCCATTGTCCTTTTCTGATACTGCGGATGAAATCGTCTGGGGGAAGACATTTGTCCCTCAAGAGCTTGATAAATTGTAGTATTGAAAGTACGTTGCCTCTAGTTAAAGTGGACGACGCTGCCAGAGACATAAGATGCTTCCCAATAAACTCACATGCTTCTCCAAATTCAAACATCACTCCAATTGTTTTCAGCTCTTCCTTGTAACCATCAATTCTCTCACCATAATAACTCTGGTCAACCAACGGGATATCAACAAAAGCGGATCCGTTCTGCAAAATGTTTCCCCATGATGGTGTAAGTACAAATGACTGCGAAGGTGGCCTGGACGCAGAAAAACCATTCAAAATAACTTTCAACCAGCCGCCTTCCTTTATACATTTCAAGAACTTCTCCGGGATGTGAACCCTTTGGTATCTCAGGTGACGAATCCATTCCAAAAGCAAGAATGCATTTTGCTTAGTGAGTGTTGCAGATACAGTTGGAATACAGGCATTGGGAGCAGAAATATAAGGGACATCCGAAGCTCCAGTAGGAACTTTGAGGAACTCAAGGAGCTGCTTCGGTTCAGTAACTTTACCTGCAAAGCAGCCTGGATTCATGTAATCTTCTCCTAACTCAACATACCCTTCTTCTGTCCATAGATTTGAATCAGTCAACCCAGCCCACTTGCTTTCATTGGCAGGGACAATAACCCCTGTCTTTTGTCTGATCACATACCCGTAGTTATTCACGAGTGGCATCTTACCACATAAATCAACAACTTCGGGATAAGATATATGGCCCTTGTGGAATGAATGATACAAAAAGTGGGCGTATGCAACAGCAGGTTTCCGTTCATTACCAAGAGAATTATAGAGGCAAACTGCATATTCGTGTACATTTAAAGTATCAACCTTCATTTCTTCCGCAAGCCATTTCACCAACTTGTCCTTGTTAGGACATGACTGGATAGCTTCTTGGGTTCTTTTTGGCATAAAAAGAAGACTTGCCACAGATATAAATTCACGGTTCCAGTCAATCAGCCATGAAACCTCCCAAAAATGACGGGATAGGCGAACCTTCTTTTCACCAGTCCGCATTGAGCTCAAGCTGCACAAAGAAGCACGCTCATAAAGATCCACAAATTTTATTAGCGGTATGTACTTGATGGTGGTGCAATGAAATTTGGGCCCCCAATTATCAGCAATAAACAGTAGAAGTTCCAAGTAGACATCTTCTGGAACCCCAACTACCAGATTGGAACTCTGAATGCATTTAGCATACCATTCATCATCCACTGGTTCAACTCCAAGGAAACTCAGAATGTGATCATACTCCTTTTTGTCAAATGAATGACACAAAATATATTTTCCATGGGAAGAGAGATTCGGCAAGCTTAACCCTACTTCCCTTGCCTTTCTCAAAATATTCCAAAAAGCAGGCAATAACCTACCCACTTCACGAGGTTTATGGAAGAACTTCTGCCCCTTGTGCGGCTCACATGGTACAATATCTTCCTCCACCAGCCGTGCTTTGATCGACTCCCTCACAACATTCAATTCATGATAGTGAGAGCTCTGGACAGGTAAGAACCTGAAAAAGGGAGGCAAACTAGATACCGGTGCATCTTCTACAGTTCTCACGAGCGAGAGAAATGCATTAATAAATGCAGAGGGCACACAGTTCAGAATTCCTTGATTCCACTTCTTGTCCAATAGAATATTTTCTCTTGATGATGCTAAAAGAAAATCTGCCTGAATTATGAAAGGCAAATTTGTAATCATTTCGGTGGGAAGGAATGCATAGATCCCGGGTGAGCTTGTTCCTCTATTAAGGCGTTCTCCATATGGAAATGCTAGCGTGATCACCCACTCATCTACCTCCATTCTCTTCTCATCTCTGCAGTCTTGCTTGACAGGAAACTTCTGCTTCCACATATAATAACTGCATTCAGTTTCCAACTCATTACCATTTTCTTCTGCAGAGAGATGGAGCGTGTAGGAATCAGCATCAATGTTCTTCCGCGTCTCAAAATCAGTCTCACTTGATATTGCTATCGCGGTTACAGTGTTGAGCCTTGGATCCTCATTAACTTCCCTAACCGAGAGCCGCTTAACCTTTGCAAGGAATAAGAGAACTTCAGGATGCATTCTAGAGAGCTGCTGCTTCACAGGTTTGACCTTGTCAGGCTTTAGAGGTAAGATCAGTGTTGTAGTTGGAAGGGCAGAACCAGAACCATATATCTGTCTTATGTCAGACAGAGTTGGGTTTTCCTCAACCCATTCAGGAACTATGTACCCAAGATTGCAATGCATACAAGGCTCTTCACTGAACCTTATCTGATAACCATTACTAAAAATGTAAGGCTGAGCTGTGATCAGAAACACGCTCTTGAAGCCAATTCCTGTAGATTAACAACAGATTTGACTGAATTATCACAAAAATGAAACATACTAAAAAAAGATGGAAAACACATATAGGCACATCAGCAAGCATTCAATAGCTCATTTGTGGATTAATAACAGTCATCATGTATGTGAACATGGGCATGCTATCTAAGCAACATTGCATGGCTTCCATAAAATTCATCTGGAAAGCTTTAGAAAAAGCCAATGATAAAAGATAACAGCTAGAGGTCACAGGTCATAATTTTAGTTTGCAATTTGGGACAACCAGATTCAAAATTTAGTCCCTTTTATTAACTCATCATTGCTTCACACAGAACCTGTATATCTTTCACTTAAGAATAAATATTGACCTTTTAAATGGAAAACTGTCTTATCCTCTTAATTAAAAGATCCAGACAATTATGGGTATTTCATAAAAAAAATGCACTTGTCAGTTGAGTTTAACAGATTTCTTAATCCACTCAAATCACCAAATTATTTGTATCTCAAGTCATGGGAAATGTAAACCAATGGATTTAGTGTCTAATCTCTATATCATGTCAAGATTGGTAAGTAGAATATAAGTTTTCCTTCTGACCAATATTCTTGGAGAAACTATATAAATAAACTTATTCCTGTTTCAGGGATCAAAATAAAGATTAACCAAGTATGTTGAGAAGGTAGATTTTGGGTAAAGTCACCAAATTTTGTGAAGCTGCATACATTTTTGGAAGGCCTAAAAGCTAAAAAAATCAACACTGACATTACTCTGCTCACGTTGTGGTCCAAGTATTGATACACTATGTCACAAGGCTAATGTTCTAACTAAAGCAGAGATAGATAAAAAAGTAGAGTTCATGGAAGTCATGCACTGATGTATACGTACCTTTCTCCCCAATATAGCCGCGCTTCCTGTTGCCTTTCTTGGTGGACCGTCCAATACTGCAAATAGACTCTATGTTTTTAGGAGAAAATCCCTTCTCATTATTGAAAACGAGCAATGTGGCAGGAGCTCCTGTGCCGGTTATATCCCGGGATGTTATGACAAACTCAAGTGATGGATCAACCCCCTCTGAGTACTCATTATCTTCTGCATTCTGTAAAGTTAACCATTATTTGTTATTTGAATCAACTTAAATTAACCATATAAGAGACAAAACTAAGATCAAAGTTGCTCATGTTGGCAAGTTCAACTGTATCCACTTGCTTTTAATCAAGGATATCACCTAAGGATATGGATTAAGGTTCACAGACAAATACTATCACATAACTCTACTAACAATCATCAATCAAAACATTGTAGCATCTTAATCAATGTAAGCTTTGACAGTTCATCTTTACTAAATGTATTAAACAAAGTTAAAAGTTAAAAATCCTTCAAATACATTCTCCAGCACACATGCATACGCATACAAACACACATATATCCCTTCATTTCTCTTCAAAAAGCATTTAGTTTTCAAGTGGAGAAGAGGATGGCCAATTAATAAAACAGAAATCATTGAACTCAGAGTTCCATAACCTTTTTATGTACTGAAATTTAACCCCAAACAAAACCCATCATGGATATACTTTTCAGTATAACGTTTATATTATATTATATATATATATATATATATATGTATGTAAGCATGTGAATGTAAACCTGGATGAGTTCCATGAGAAAGTGAACATCTTTAGCATAGAGCTCAGCAGAGAGATTCTTGACGGCCTGGTGAAGATCTTCAGTTAAAGGGTTGAGTTCACCTCCAATGGAGAACTTTGTCATGCGTATTTCTTCTATGTGCTCTCTCCGTGTTGCCATTTCCGTACGGTCTCGAACAAAAACACAAAGGCACAGCCTTTACCAGAGAGTAGACAGAAGGAGCAACCAGAGAGTGCAAGCAGAGGGTAGAGAGAGAGAGAGAGAGAGAGAGAGAGAGAGAGAGAGTGTAGAGAGAGAGCAAGAAGAGAGTAGACACAGAGAGCAAACAGAGTCGGAATGAGCGTAGGACACTAAAAAACTTATTTGGTCGCTTATAACTCACTCTCTTTCCATTTTCCCAATAAGCTGGCGTTTGGGAGTGCTGCGCTTAAAAAATAAGCAGCTTAATTTTTTTTTTTTTAAATGAAAACTAATGTGATGTTTATTTCTAAAAGGATATAATTTTAGATTAGTAAAAAAAATATTTATTGAATTTGACAAAACAAAAACAAAAATCCATTGAATGAAAGCTTAAACCGACGTAGTTGTGGACAAATATTAATCCGGCCAGCTATCCAATCAACTTCCGAACATTATATTAATTTGACGAGATATTATTGAGTCCGAAGTATGAATCTCCATCTCTCGTTGATTAAAAAAAAAATACATTTAATTTAAGTATTACATTAAAATAAAATTATTAATAGGAATGTACCCTTTACTTATACACTTTTAAAATTTTAAAATGCTCTAATTTTAATTGATAAATTTTGATCTAACAATTAGAATATGATATACGTTCTTTTAAAATATAAGAAACTTTGATATAACATTACTTAATTATTAAAATATATACATATATTTACTAATATAAACAAATAAAACTTGTTGAGGAAGGAGGTCAATGATTCAATGCTGAGAGAGGGAAAGGTAACCTTGCTAAGGAAGGAGGAAAAAGTAAAAAGAAACAACAAAAACAAAAACAAAACAAAACAAACATTATTGATATGAAAAGTTGACTTATCGAGGAAGTAGTATCAAGAAAGTGGAAATTGATAGAGAATAAGAAAGTGAAAGGAAACATGTTGTGGTAATAATACTAGTGGGATTTGTACGAAAAGGCAAAGACTTTGCATGCCCTTTGGACGCTGATTCGACCACTGTGAGTCAGCCAGTCTTCTTTCTTTCTTTGTTTTTTGTTTTTGTTTTTTTGTTTTTTCTGTTTTTTTTTTTTTTTTGGTCAATTTGTTTTTTCTGTTTTTAGTACAAGCAATTTAAAAACTATTGGGGTAGGGGTTAACACAACATTCTTTGGGTGCAGAGGGTTCTGAACTTTTGGCCAGTGGGTAGGAGGCTGAAGAGCTCAACCACTGAGCTAAGCCCCACTTGCAGTTTTTTTTTTTTTTTTTTCTCTCTTTTGAGATACATCGATCACTACATTATGGGGAAGGGGGAGGGGCTGAAGAGCTCAATCACACTTCATGGTTTCGAACTGTTGAAGATTGGCTCACCATTGATGTGGGGAAGTAAAGGAAGCAGCAATCCAGATTTTGCGCATAGGTCCTACTTACTGTGTGTTTTTAGCCTGTTTCTTTTAGGGTTTTGTTTCCTACTTCTAGTCTAATTGTAACTCAAGTCCTATAAGCTATAAATAGGACTTTTGCATCTCAGAGAGAGCAATAATCTAGAAGACAAGAGGGCATAGGGGCTAAAGGGTTTTTTTTTTTTTTTTTTTTTGGGTAAACTTTGTTCATAATCTTCTAATAAAATTTCTCAAGGGATCACCGAAGAGGATGTAGGCACGTTGTCAAACCTCTATAAATTCTTAGGTTCTAGGTTGATTTGTTTGTTTTTACGGTGTTTAATTTTTCAGTGTTGTAGAACAGAATTTTAGTAATCAAAATAGTTTTCATTATGATTCTTGATAATCAGTAAACAATTTAATGGGAATGTCTTGGAGTGACTCGGATTCATGTTAACTCGGTTTCATGATCACTCTTATCCATGCTCACTCCGATTACGAATTAGCAAACATGCAATATTAGTTTTTATTTCTTTTGATTTATATAAATTAGGGTATAATTGGAAGTTGAAAGAGGAAAGGTAACGTTTCTCAGCCAAGGAAGAAAAGTGAAAAGAAACACCAAAAGCAAAAGAAGAAAAACAAACAAACATTATCAAAATGAAAGGTAAAGCTTCTCAAGGAAGTAGCGTGGCGAATGTGAAAGAACCATGTAGTGGCGAATCTTGATGGGATTTGTACGGAAAGCAAGACTTTGCCTGAGCTGCTTTCCATTCTTTATATCTATAGCCAAGCATCGTCCCCAAACGAAGTTACAAAATCACCGTGTTTGAAATTTGAAGTAAAAAAAAGGGAGCTAATGAAAGCAGGGAAGGCTCTTGGAGCATCAAGGACGTGTCCAATGGTGTAATTGCAGCTGCCACTGTGGCAGGAATGGCTCTGCTGGCCTATGGTTTATATGGACTTGTTTCAGCTTCAGAGCGGAGGAGGAAGACGATGAAAGCTCCGGGCAGAAGTAACCGAATCTTAAGGGATGATTTTCAGGCTAACCCAAAAGCTTATTTCAGAGACCTCCACCGCAAATAAAGAGCCAGTCCCAGTGGGATGGGAGGATATTGCAGCACTTGCAACTCAGAGTCACTGCCTTTATTATATGAATAAATAAACTCTTGTAGCAGTCTCTGTTCTACTCTTCTATCTGATAACAGTAAGAGAATATTGAGGAAAGAAGAAGAAGGAAGAAGAAGAAGTATTGCTTATATTGATTATCTGTAAAACTGATTACAATGAAATAGTGCTTATATAGTAAACTAACAGACTGTCTTAACAAACTAATAGAATCTCTTAACACTCTAAGGGCTCGTTTGTTACACAGGACTGTCTTGGCATGGACTATGCTTAATGACTGGCTTGGCTTGACTTGGCATGGTCTAAGTTGGATAACACTTATCCTATATATGTTTGGTGTATGCTTGGATTATAACTAATTTTTTTTTATTTTTTCAAAAATATCTATATATATGTATATATGTATTTTATAATATATATATATAATATATATATGTATATGTATATAACATATATGTGTATATACATGTATATAAGTATATTATAATAATATCATATATTTTAAATAATATAAACGTACATATATATTATAATAATATACATATATACATGTGTATATATGTATATATATGTGTATATAGGTATATATATGTATATTCTAATATACATGGGTATAATACATATACATATATTTTTATATATGTATGTATATTATAATATATAATATATATGGGTATGTTATAATAATAATAATAATAATAATATACATGTATATACGTGTTAATATATATGTATATATACATATACATTATATATATATATTATAAAATACATATGTATATATATATTATATTATAATATACATATATATATACATATATACATGTATATAATATATGTGTATATAGGTGTATCTATATATTATAATATATACATGGGTATAATACATATATATATATATGTATATTATAATAGATAATATATATATGGGTATGGTATAATAATAATATACATGTATATATGTATATTATAATATATATATATACATATAGTATAAATATATAATGTAGATGTGTATATACGTGTGTATATGTATATTATAATACATACATGAGTATAATATATATATATATGTATATATACTTATATATATATATATATATATATATAT
>NC_047654.1:12664807-12741154 GCF_902201215.1 Prunus dulcis | reverse complement strand
TATTTGATTTAAATCAAAGTCAATCACAGAAGATTCTTTCCTTTAATTTTGTCTTCATCTTGAACCGTTTGATGCTCTCCGTCGGATGTCGCCATTTGTCATTTTTGACAACTAAACCGATTTTGATGAGTCACACGCCACATGGGCGAATTACGGGGCCCACGATTTAATCCACCGAACCCTAATTATTTTCTTGTCAATGAAATTTATTACACCAAAATTTCTTTGTCTACAATCACATTTTATATAATACCTCTCAATTTTTTTCTGTTTCCTTTAGGCTTAAGTGAGTCAAGATGGAAAACTAAGTACGATCAAATACTAAATAATTGAAAGTTAGCCTTCAATTCCCTTAGAAATGAGAGGGAGAGCTTGACATACGACCAATTTCAGACAGAGAGAGCACAATATATGAAGTAGATTAAAAACTAATTCTATGGAGCAACAGTTAGGGTGGGTGCGTGCGTATTCATGAGAAAACGACGCTAAAAAAGGCGTCGGTGTTCAGGAGAAACGACGGCATTCTATCTAGCATCTGTAGAAAATGCATTCGAATAGAATGTCGTTGATGGCAAAAGCATTGCATGCAATTCAAGAGACGTGGGGATTTTGAAGTTAACATTTTTTTATGAGAGAACATAAACCAGCAACAAGAATGACAATAAAGTAAATATTACATCATAATTTGCAGAATAATTAAATCAAAGCCAGAGTTATGAACTTGCCTGACCTGAAAATGGGTCGGATTCATTTGAAACAAGTTTGGGTTAACTAACTTTGAATGTTGAGCCAAGCTCGGGTTAATTGGAGTACACACAACACGCAGGCCCAGCTCGTCCAAAATGACGGACCGAGTTCACCCAACTCAAACCATCCAAATATTAAACCAACCCGACTCATAATCAGTCCTCACTTCCTCTCCACTATTAGGTAGTTTTTTCTTCTTTGATACAAGCGATAATGGAAAGGGGGATTCAAACTTAGGACATCGGATGCAAAAATAACTGTTGTTAACAACTTAAGCACCCATATGTAGTAGTCATAAAGAAATTAAGCACTTGGTTTCAAATACTGTACAGCATAAGTGGGACTCGATTTCACTGAATATACCGTGAGTCCTTTTTGGGTTCCTGTTGTGCAGATTTTACAACGAAACACTTATAAGGGTTAATTACAACAAATGGGGGAATGGAGAACAGTGGAGAAAACAAAAAAACTTGCATTCAAAAACCAAGCTAAGCTTGACAGAGAAACCCCTAATTCAAGGGACCAAAAAAGATGATTGACATTAAATGATTCTTTCTCTACTTTCACCTTTCAAAAAACGCTCAGAAATCGGTTATTTACTGTTAAATAATAAATTCATCGAGAGCCCTATTGAGGAAGGCTTGAATGCCTGGATCAACTTCCGAGATGGAGCTATGCGGGGGTCGTCTCTATTGGTTTTCCTCCTCCTCGAAGGCCCCCCAATCGCTCCCATGCTTTTAGCAGATGTAGAAGATTTTGTGTTAAAGATCACTGATCCAAATGAAGCGTCAGTTGTTGTGACAAATGATACTGGGCCTTTATGTGATGTATCTTGTGGGTATCCAACAGCTCCATCCTGATGTGGGGGTGGGAATTTCTCACTCTTGCTCTTGGCATTTGCTTGTGTCATCACTCTCCACCTCTGCAAATCAGCAAAGATTTGACTATAAGTTTGCTGAGAACAAGTGTCACTACGGAAACTTAATGAAGCCACAACTGCCACTGTTTACACACTGATTGTCCTTGTGGTGGTTACTCTTCAAAGTATAGCAATATCAAACAGAGGATAAATTGTAGCTGATATGTGCATATAATGTTGCTCAACGTAAAATGATCTGATGATTTTGATACCGTCAGATCAACCACTTAGTAGTGAAAGAATTTTGACATGCCATATTCTACTAATCAAGTGGGGTGCATGCTAAACAAACAAACAAACTTCAAACGTCAGGATCAACTTAGTAGTCAAAACCCAAACCCAAAGGCTAAAATCTAGATTCATGTTAGTATACTATAACGAAAATAAAAAAGAACTATCTGTGACACTGAGAAAGGTAAGATCTGTGATTTCAGAACTTTGAAAGAGCCCACATAACATTCCAGAAATAATTAGGTGGGATTTAGGTCTGGGTTCAGGGTTTTCTAATACGGAGGAGTGGGGTGGGTGAGAATGCATATAAATAAGATGTGTGTGTGTGTGTGCGCGAGAGAGAGAGAGAGAGAGAGAGAGAGAGAGAAGCTTCACGTACATCTAAGTTTCCTGGAATCTCTGCATTAGCTTCTGGAGCTGGAATCGCCCGACCGACTCGTTCACGACCTTTAACTCTTCTGGGACCTTCAGCAGCATTAGGTTTCCCACTTAGACCTCTTTGCCTGAGGACAACAAATATCATCTGTCAAGATATGCCAAAATGAGTCCAGAAAGCATCAAACATGAAGAAAAGTAAATGAGTAACCTTCTAGCTTCTTCATCTCGTAACTTTACATCCATTTCTTTGGTGGGAGGATATTTTGGCAAACTTGATGGCTCACAAGCAAAAGGCTCCGTAGTGAACAACTGTACCCAGATCACAAAATACCAATTAAACATAACAAAAGAGTTTGGCACACCATCACGTCAATTTCTGGTAAAGAACACAGTTGCACTAAGCCCTTGCTAACTCCCAGAGAGTGATATATGTTTCTTTTGACAAGAAATACAACTTTTAAGAAGACTTCTCAGCAGATGGTACATGTCACAGAGCCCTGGAACTAATTAACCATCCTTGCGATTTATTTTGCTTTACTTTACTTTTTCTTTTGGTGGGAGATCATGCTTTTCTTTTCAAAATATAAAACCCAGCTTCACATTATTGTTTCCTCAGAAAAATTAAAATCAAATAGAGAGCACTTACTTCGCTATTGAGAGCAGTGGTGGCAGTGCCTCGTCCATCAGAATCTACTGATAGAAGAGATTCGATCAAAGGTAGTGAAGAAGCTGGGAAATCCTTGAATGTTTCTGCTACACAACGCTTATATGGCTGCTGTGGCTTAAAAAGTGTTGCATTTGGCAATTTATATTTTTTCCAATATTCCTCAGATGGGGAGCCACATAACTTAAATATCTTGTGCAGTTGCTCAACCTAAACAGGAAAATAATTCAAAAGGTGTTTGTCAAACTGAAAATCATAGATTGAGCAGAAAATAATAGCAATGTTGCAAGAAGATTAAGAAACCGGACTTCAAAACGTATACAGAGACGAGAACAACATCTCACAAGAATTGCTGTATTTTACTTGTAGACTCACAAGTAGAAGTGGACCAAATGAAGACACAAAATTGTTTCAAAAGAGTGCAGTAGTAGATCATTATTCAAGAATCGGGAACAATTGAATAACTGGAACAGAACTTTCAAGAACTGATAACCTAATGAGAAGGGCAACTATAAAACAAAGCAATTATAAATACCTCTGTCCGTCCTGGCATAATAGGCTTCCCAGAAAGTAACTCTGCCAAAATGCAGCCAGCGCTCCAAAGGTCAACACCAACTCCGTAGAAAGTGGCCCCAAGAAGAAGTTCAGGTGGGCGGTACCAGAGAGTGACAACTCGACTAGTCATGTGTTGCTTCTGCTCAGGATCAAAAAATGTAGCCAGTCCAAAATCAGCTATTTTTAAAATGCCTTCATTGTCAATTAACAGATTGGATCCCTTGATATCACGGTGCAAGACACCATGGTTGTGGCAATGCTCAAGCCCAGATAGCAGCTGTTTCATATAGCACTTGACCTGCCACAGAGAATATCTTGAGAAACAAATCAGCCTTTCAATGTCAAAATTCTATGTATTTGCAATGAAGAGCTGAACAAATCAGATTCAAATGGTGCAGGAAGTCACCTACTACAAGCCTACCAATAAAGATGCTAGCTTACTTTCTGTAAGATACAATTCTAAGCCCATTCATCAATTTTTTCAAGTGCCCATTTAATCCCATATATTATCTAAAATGGTTATCAATTGTTTTGTAACATAAGTGAAATAGTTAATCTTTTGTGAACAAAATTTTGACATAACTACCTCACAGGTGTTTGTTTAATCTATTTTCCTTTCCTTCAGATAAAAGGAAATAAATGAAAAAAAGAGCTTGACTAAACCAAGTATTTGAGCAATGTTGATCTCACTCGAGTTTCGAGTTAACTTAAGCTGCAGATAATGGAATTTTAAATTCAACTTCTTTCTTCCCATGTAATCAAAACAATAAAAAGCTAAAGAAATTCCTTTCTTCCCATCAGCTTCGAAGCAATCCCACCTTTTTATCTACGTTTAATACAGTGATGTGAGCAAACCAAAATTTTGCTGAATTTACCTACCCCATCATATGACTTGCCCTTTGCATATAAATTAAAAATCTGGAAGCTCAAACTACCAGGTATGGGACCCAATCCAGCCTAGAAAGGAAGGTCCCAGGTAACATCAAAAGCTAAAAACAAGCAAAACAAAAAAGACAACCAGGGCCACATGAATTCAAGAACCAGCGTGGCCAAATAAAGGCGAAGTAGACAACACATCCAAACGCATAAAAACTATCTTTGGAAAGCAGACAGCAAAATCTAGCTCAACTACCATGAACCAAGCTACAATTCATAGAAATCTGACAGTCTACCATTAAACAACAACCCAACCCAAATGAAAATTAGCAAGATAAAGCTTCAATCACTGATAGAAACTAAAACCAAAATGTACCTGAGGCTCAGTGAACTTGACTCCCGAGGAAGCGGCAAGGCCAGAGAGATCGTGCTCCATGTACTCGAAAACCAAGTAGAGGCTGCAAGACATTCTTGAAGTGACCAAGCCTTCAAGTTTAATAACATTGGGATGGTCAAGCTTTCTCAGCACATTGATCTCTCTGGCCATGAATTTCACACTCTCTGGCTCCAAATTATCAAACCTAACCTTCTTTAAAGCCACAATTTTCCCAGTAACCAAGTCTCTTGCTTTATATACATTGCTATAAGTCCCTTGCCCAATCTGAACAAAAAATATATATTTTCAAAAAACAAAAAGGAATTAGATAAACCCGAAGAGTTAAAGTCATGATTTTGAGCACCTTAGCGAGCTTCTCGAAAGTGTTGGCGCGACGAGGGGTCCAACCCTGGATCGCGTCGCCGGCGACGGCCAAGAGCCACGAAGGCCAACCCTGCTGGTTCGCCGGGAAAGGTTTCCGGCGCTCGATCGCCGGAAAGTCGCCGGTGTGATTCTCCCTCTGCCTCGCTACCGCCTCCTTCCTATCATTCCTGATAGCCTCCACTCCGGAGGGCGCCTCGACACTCCGGCGACGGTGCCCAGCTCCGACGGATCTTCGGCGATCTCCGGCGGCCTCCGTGCCCAAAACGCAACCCATCGTCTCAGCTCCCGAAGCTCCGGCGACGCATTTGGGAATATGTATACTACTCAGGCGACGGCAGTCCGGCGTCGTTTAACCGCTGACGGTTAGTTCAAGGCCGTCTATTGTATTGGATTGTATCTGTCTCTTAGATAAACTCGTCTAGCTTGGCGCCGACGTCGTATCTGGAAATGAAATTGAAACCGCGGCGGGAGGTGGCGGTTTTACAGGTGAGTGGTGGACGGACAAACAAGGAGAAGTAGAGAGCGAGAGAGGGCCAAAGTTGGCGTTTTTGATTCAGTTGGGAATCTATTACTGATGAGCTTCAGTGTCATTGCAGTGAGAGAGGGGGGGGGGGAGAGAGAGAGTCTTACTTGTCCCATGGTGTAGAAATTGCGTCATGGTTTTTGGAGTTAATTACGGAAATGCCACGGTGTTGGGGATCTAATTGTCTGCGGATTTACGATTTTTACCGCGGGCGAGAGAGAGAGAGAGAGAGAGGCGCAGAGGGAAAAGAGAAACAGAAAGAGAAGATGCTGATTGCTGACATGAATGTAAAAATTGGGAGTTGGGATTGGGATCCCAAAAGTCAAACCAAGAGAAGAAAGCTACTTTTTGACACGGCTCTAGGGTCAGGGTCAAGTTCCTTTTTTTTTGTAACAAAAAATTATACCATCTAACATTTTGACTCCTTGTGTACAATAAGAATCATATGGTTTTTAGTCTTCTAGGATTCCCATTAAAATATCTGTGAAATCATAGTTTTTAGAAAAGTAGATGCATGATTTGATTAGACTATTATGATTAAAATTGAATAATTAACATTTTTATCTTTCGGCCCCTAAATTGTAGTGTGGATAAAGAAAGTATGTACATTTTCCGTCCGACTTCTTATTGGTATTATTTTCATTAACTTTTCTTGTGACGATCATGAATGAAAAGACAAACTTAAGAAAATATGGTATCGTTTAACCATTTGATCACAATTATTATCATTTCATTTTAATCGACCACATTTTGTACAACAATTTGTGATTTGGTTAACTTTTTAATTGAAGAGTGTCAAATACGATCAATGTCTCCAATTATTAAAGTGCATTACAAGGTGGTCGAGAAAAGATGTTATCACTTTTCTTAGTAGACATCCTCATTGTAGGGTATAGATCAACTTATTCCACTAATTTAACTATTATAAATGAGTAGCTTCGTTACGTCCGAGTCCCAAATTAGAACTTGTTCAAATCCCCACTACTCCACTATCATTTGATTTTAAAATAACTACTTTAGACGCTACCTACAAATTAATCCCACTCCAACCTATTGCATCTTGAACCAAATCTACAAGACTTGTTGTTTCGGTTTTGGAGGGCTGAATTATTTGGTCTAGGGTGAAAGGGATGAGTAGCAAATGAGATTAAACTCAATTCTAACTACCCCACCGAACCTATTAAAAAAGGGTATGGTAGGTTAGATTCTTACATTTATTACAGAAAACATAGAGAGGGAGCAAAACTTGCAGTTGAATTCAAGTACAAGGCAATGGTGGCAGGCAACAAAGTTTGTTAGTTTGTGTTGATTGTGGAAAAAGAAATTTCAACACAAGAATTTTATTAATTTTCTCACCAACTTTTGTGATTTAGCTAAATGCTCTATCTAATTAACTAATCATGATTAAGCAACACATCAAATGGGTCTTAATATTTTATTAAATAAATAACTATAGAGTCAAAGAAAATGAAGGTCAAGTTTATTGTGCCGTTCTTAAATGGAGAATTGACCTGTCTTGACTCTAAGATCCAAAATTTTAGAACATAATAAAATGGCAAACAAAGGACAAAAGTTCTATGCCAAAGGTCTTTCTAGAAACATCAAACATTGCATTCATTGCTCATTGAATTTAATTTTCCTTGCTGCATTTTTGAGTTAGGTAGAATGGCAAATTAATAAAAATGTATGTTGGATGGTAGAGTGACCTCATGTCAACTTCATGCATCGGTTGAAGTAATGAGTATGCTCAACAAACCTTGGTTCTTTTAAATTTTAATTTAATTTTTCACACACACTGTGAATGCGTCATAGAGTTCGGACATGAGACCATTGATATGCAAATTAATGTCATTTTTCACTGAACTAGACTCCGTTGACTTATTAACATATATCTATATCATGAAATCTCGTATTTAATTATTATCAAACAACTTACCCCCATTTTGTATTTATCTTATATTTTGTTGAAATAGAGATCTAAACATATATAGTTAGTTATGGTTATCATTATTGACTTAAGGATCTCAAGAACAAAACAACAAATTATGTAAGGCTCCACTTGTTATAAGTAAAGGTTCAAGTATCACAATTACAATAAGATCTTTTGTATATGTCTTTAGAACATAAATCTCTTCATTGGGCTAGTGCGGTGACATTTTTAAAACCTTAACAAGGGGTCCAATAAAAAAGCCCAATTGTTTGGATTTTACGTTCTGTTATTTGTAAATTGGCCATTTTATTTTATTTTATTTTAATCAAGATATTGTTTCGAATCAATTAGGGTGAGAAATTCGAGTTTATGACATATTTCAACGTTGACAAGAGAACGAAAGAGAAGTACCATAATCTTAAGAACATAACAAAATCAGATGTGTTTACACCACACACAATTGATAATTCCAAACTTTAATCCAATTGGCCCCATAATCTTAAGATAGATATGGATAGGTTTATAGATGATTTATTTTTCATGTAACTATAATAAATAAATTAAAAAGAAAAGAGAGAAGATTCGATTTGAGTAGAAGCATGTAATGTTGCTGAATCGACAGCTCCTAGCCACAAAGAAGCAGGACAACCAAAACCACTCGAAGTTAAAGAAGCACAAAATTATTGGACAAACGTGTCCACTGTCCATTGGTTTTGCATATGGGGTTCTGTGGATAAAAGAGATCAAATCACCCACTAAAGCTGTCAAGTGATCAAACGCCAGCCAGCATTCTTGTTTATTTGTTGTTTTTTTTCTTGAAGTTTTGAAAAAACAGAAACTTAGGAAGTAGAGAGTAAAAAATGGGAATCTTCTTCTGCTGCTTGGATTCAGATGAGCTTTTGCTGGGGCTGCTGCTGGCTTTGGTGCTTGCTATGGCCTTCTTTATCATGTGCCTGCCTCCTCCTTCGAGGAGAGTGGCTGTCTACCATTGCTCTTGATTAGTTTTCCAAAATGTGCTTTCATTTTGCTAATTGATTCTGCTTAGTGCTTGCTCTTGTATTGCTTTGTCGTTATACCTACTACACGTACATGTATGTGTATGCACTCGTATTTGGGATGAGAAGTTTGTAATGGCATCAATCTCCTGTATAAAAAGAACTGCGAGATCAGTTTCAGTCTCTTCTGTTTGTAATTGCATTTAGGCATTCAACAATACCAGAATGTAGTTGCCCCACATGGAGGCCTCTCTTTCTTTTTGGGGTTTTGTAACAGCTGTTTACCCTAGCGTGATAGCTCAGGGAGGAAACCGGCACTGTATCCTTTTTTATTATTATTGTATTTAGTTTAATATGAAGGAACAATGAACAGGTGATAAACTTGGGAACCTAACAGAAGAACATTTCCTTGCCGGAACACAAAAACATATTAGCTGTGCCATTTGCTGTGAGGCGGATTTGTTGGAAGAACATGGGTGCAGAAAATGAAATTTAAGTTCAACATTTTAGCACTACTGTTCAATAAGGGCAATAACAACGTCTGCAAAATATTAAGGATGAAAAAACCTGAACTAAACAAAGGAAACCTTATATCCAATTAATCCTTGATGTGAGTATAATTCCCAGCCTCTTGGGATGGGTGGCATATATACTTATAAAATAGTAAATCTACTGGCAGCTGCCGCCAAGCTCTTCTTTTTTGGCTAACCGGAGCAAAGCTTTTCAAGGGCCAAGTTCTCATCCCCACCAACAGCTTCCAAAGTAGTCCTTGCCTGACCTTCAGGGAACCCCATCTCTACAAGTTTTTGTACCTGTACACGAAAACTCAATATATTACCAGATCTCCAATTTTGCAGATTTATCAATAAGTAAATAAACTAAAAATCTGCCAGACTGCTCAGTTTGCTTTCAAAAGAGTTACTCTTTTTATGGTGACTTAAGTTTCAAAATGCATCTATTCTTTCCATAGACATTAAAGTCAAGCATATCAAAGAGAAGGTAGGATCAGACTGACCTTTTCCTCAATCCCAAGAGACGATTTCTTGGCAAAAGTTTCAGTCCAGTATCGAGCTGTGCCAACAAAGGTCTGGTAATCTTTAAGATACTGCAATATCGACATAAAGGAACTAACTTAGAATGAGAGAAATTTGATAAATAAATACATAAAGGCACCACCATCAAGGCAAGACTAGCAGCAATCAGTTGTAAGTCTGATACTCTCCAAGTACAGCACATTCACAAAACATAATCTAACATCAATTGAAAGACAAAATTTTTGCAATAGCAGAATCATTGGATAAAGGACAAAAGCAGGTTTAGACCTGTTGTGCCACCACAGCATCTTGAGGATCATCTGGTTGAGGAGCAGAAAGTAATGCTTGTACAGAAAGAAGTGCTGTTTTCAATGTGAGAGCTGGGCTCCATTGGTCCTTCAAAATATCCAGACAAATTGCTCCACTTTGACTGCTGATATTAGGGTGCCTTCAACAGGTGACATACATACACAATAGAAAATTCTATATTAATGATCCCTATGCATATCATTTCTTCAAGTATACAAATTCATCTGCCCCCCAGATTCTTACACACTGTCACCAGTTTATTTTATCTCTATTTTACAAACTGTTATTACTAACAATATAAAGTTCAGGAAACAGGGTATACTAAGAACCAAATTATCGACCTCCAAGCCAAATCAAGAAAGTTCCATCAAAGTCCCGATCTTGCAGTCCACGATGATCAAGGACTACTAAATACTTGAATTCAACCCACGGTACATGCAATGGGTTGTCAGTTTACTTCAATCTCAATTGACTACATAAAGACTTAAAAGGAAGAAAATTCTAAATCCCAGAAGTGCTAAAATACTCTTATATGCAATATAATCAAAACTGCTATATATGACAACATCCCATAATGCGCCTCATTGTATGGTCAATGAACCAGCAGAGTCGGGAAAAAAAACAAGAGGAAGAGATATGAACATAAATATTCCCTACCAAACTTTGGTCGTAAAATTCATTTTGGGAGGCTCAAAAGGGTATGCATCTGCAAGAAGAAATCCAACAGTTGACAGCCATGTTAGTAGGAATTTTAACATACTCCTTTCTCATTCTTTACGAATAGACAGCCATGTTAACAAACAACCAGCTAAACTGTTTTTGCATAATAATGCAATCAAAAAGCAAGCACTAAGTCTTATCATGGTGGCCTTTTACCCACTTAACCCCAAATTTGACAGCACTAGACAACACATAAAACTACAAAGTAACTCCCTTTTTTATTTTTTCTTCTGCTGCAAAGAGCTTCAATTCAAACCCACTATAGACCCCATAACATATTTACAACAATGAACATGTTAAAGTTTCAATCTTGGCATAACCCCATTCACTTCCGCAGCTTTTCTCAAGAATTAAACATAAAAGAACACCAAAAATACAAGTAAAAAGAGAAAGAACAGCACAATTCTTGACAAGGGAAATTGAATTGAACCTGGCAATGCGATATCGATCTGAAAAGTGCCACCCTCGTAAGGGGTACCAGTTGGGCCAGGAATGGTTCCAATTAAACGGGCAAGACTACCGTCGCCTTTGGGGCTGACTTTGATACCTGAGCGCTCGACGTCTCGGCTGCATTCCTGAAGCTCCTTTTGAACCCTAGCAAAGTCTACCATCTTCAATTGCTTACAGAGAATCTCAGAGAACTCAGGGAGAGATAAAGGCCCAGTTGGAAATGGAGGTTGGAGATGACAGAATAGCGAATAAAGCTCTCGCTTTCTCTCTCTCTCTCTACCGAGCTCTCTCCTCTATACGAGTGTGTGTATATATGTGAATATCTCTCTCTCTAAGGGCTAGTTTGGCATTGCTGTGCTGTGAAAATAATCGCTGTCAGATTTGCTGTGAGAGAAATCAGCTGTGAGAGAAAGCAGTTTGGCGTTTGGTAAAATTTTTGTTAAAAGTGTTGTTGGTATTGATTTTATGCATAATCAGAAAATGATTGCCGCATAATCATTAAACCCAGCGCCTTTTCGAAACTGATTCCTGCATAATCAGAAAATGAAAGCACATCATCAGCTGCTTTCCTTTATAACTTTCTCTCACAGCAATTTTTAACAATAAGTGATTTTCTCATAGTTTACCAAACGGATTGGGCTTTTCAAAATTTTTAAAAAATCACTTATTACTCCAAATAAGCAATACCAAACAGGCACTAATTGATGCTTTTTTCGGTTACATTGCTCTTTTTGGGTTTCGAACCTTGATGCTTTACTAATTAGTGAAATAGAGAAAAGGATTGCCATTCTCCCTATATAATACTTGTATTATGCACATGTATATGTATTTTTTAATAATTTTTTTATATACATTTTAAAGACTCGATAAAATACACATTTTTTGAAAAGAAAACATACAATACACATATTATATACATACGTACATATTTTCTACTTTTAATACACGAGTTTTTTTACAAATTTTTTGAATAATACAGACAAAATTCCCTTATTTTTCACATATTATTGAATAAAAATAATATATATTTAAAAATTTTAATATATTATATTATAATATTATATAGTGGTCGAGCCAAAATTTTACTAAATAAAACACGTAAGTATTTTATTTGTACTTTTTTCGTTATGTGTTTTACTAACTAGGGTATAAAGTAAACAATGTCGTTAAAGAATTATTTCTGGTAATTATTGTGGGTCTAATAATTTCAACCAATGAAATAGGGGTTCTTTTTTTGGTCCTAATTAAATAGTGGATTTACCAAATATAAAAAAAAATGTGGTCATTGTATAATGAGATAAAAACAATGTATACTGTAGAGATGTAACTCAAGCACTTAAAAGTATTCACAATTTCCATATTCTAATTCGCCACTATCTAATATTCCTTGTATAAAGAAAACTACATTGATTTAATTTGTTTTACCATTTTGTTCTCTTAAATGATTTGTGTAACTCATGACCAAATTAGTGAAGTGCAACAATCTGCGAAGTCTTTGCCATCCAACTTCCATGTCCTGTGAAAAACCCAACGAAACTAATTAGCTTGGCAACACCGTAGGGGTTATGAGTCACATGACCGGACAAAATGCACCAATACTTATTTCAACATAAAATGTTCCAAACTAACTTGGTTTCAAAGGGAAGAGCTTATATGCAACAAGAATAACGCTCTGATTGTATTTTCAGTCTAAATTCTAAATTAAAATGCATTACAATGATAGATTTGAAATATCGCTATAATGACATCCCCCCATAAATAAGTTTTTCTCCTTTCGTAGTTGCTTTGTTTACATCTTTTGTTGTTTGATATTGCTGTTAGACACTTCGCCTTGTATCAAAATCACGTTACCCCCTTAAGAAAAGTAACCAAAAAAAAAAAAAACAGAGTATATTGGGTAATGCAGTATACATGTAAATGTGTTCTTCTTCTCATTTATAATTGTAAAATGTAATTACATCATGTCAATGGAATTTTTACAGGGCAAGCATAATTAACTAATACTGAATCTTAGCAAACACCTGTAATTAATCACCAATGACAATGACAGCTACACTGGGGTTCCACCCTTCACATACTCAGTGAAGGCCATAGCTACAAGGCCCAACATGGCCAGCCTTCCATTCCACAGCTCAGCATCTGAGGTCATCACCCCTTTTGATTTCGACTCAGCACTCACCCCTTTTTCAACAGAGGAACCAAGAAGGCCACAGATAGCAAAATACTGGTGCCAAGGAACAATGGGATTCTACCGTTGGATATTTGAGCAAATACATCCTGGCCCTTGGATAGTTCCACTACCAGAGCCACCATTGCTATCCTGCCGTTGATTCTTTCTGGTGCTGGCCCACTGAATGCAAGCACGTCTGAGAACTTTGGGATAACGACCTGCACTCAAGGAGAAAAATGTACATATGTCACACGTAGCTCAACCTATACATGAACTTTTATATCACTAGCTATTTTGATTATGTGTGGTTTAAATTTGACGTAACTTGACGTGATGATGAGTGAGATGATATTAAATCTTGTGCTTGTTTTAAAAGAAAAGAGTTAGTTAGGTACCTTAGGAGAAGGTGGAGGTAAAGGGGAAGGAGCTGGTTGTGAATTTTCTGATGAATTGGTTGCAGTGGTTGGTTGCTCATTCTGACCATCCTGCAAATGACGGATTAAGAAACACATGGTTAGGATCATTATGCACTATAATGCCTCAATAAAGTGGTTTGCTCCGTATTAAGTTATGTAACGCTAGACTAATCAAAGGCTAGAGTGGAGACTTAATTACCTTGGCCATGGAGTTAACCCTCATCTGAGCATGCCTACGCAGACTAATGAGTGCAAAACTAGCAGGAACAATCAGCTGGTTCACTCTGTCTTACCAACTCCATAAGCCACATAGCTTGTAAAGATTGATTGCATAGCAACTGTTTCAGCCATCGTATTTCTTACTTAAAACGGTGCCAAAAAGGGGACCAATTAATTAAGTAGGCAAAATAAATTGATGCACAATTAAGAAGGCAGCAAAAAGTAGGTGTAAGATTGATTTTGAAGGCTTGTGCGTGTGCTTTTGACTGTGGTTGGGGATTGGGGTGGCTTTTTAGTGTGGTGGCCTGAGGCTTTTTAGGTCCAAGTGGGTGGACGCTGAACGGTGCAAAATTTGGCACCACGTCCTCATTCGCTTCCCAGTCAAAATGGGTGACTTGGGTTCTCTTGTTTGAGTAATTTTTGCCTCTTCCGGGTACATCTATAGAGTGTGTTAACTGGCTTGCATGAGAATGAGAAACAAACGTGGCTTCCTCCCACACCACAATGCACCAAATTATCAAAATGTCTCTCGAATTTCTGCGGACATTCTAGACAAACCATTGAAAATACCATTGACATGTGAAGAGAATGATGAAATCTTTACTTTTCTTTTTACGTGACAAAGAATTTAGGCAAAACCACACAAGTGGTAAACTGGTGGGAAATTTACTATGGCAGAATAACAATTCTATGAGAGTTTCTTGGTAAATTCCAAATCAATGAGAAGAAAGTTGAATAATATATTCTCATTTCTTTAAATGGATTGAGAGTGACATGCGATATCAGAATATAAAATACATTGTTGGAGCGCAGAAGAAGTTTTGGATGAAGTACAAGTCACATAGGCCTCCTCCAAGTCCAAATAAATATTATCTTTGCTTTTGCCTACCATTATTGATGTTTATACCAAATTGTTAATCCTAATAAGATTTGAAGACGTATTTGTGTTTTGTTTTGTTCAAGACGTGTTCTTAGGTTAAACTTAACCGGGTCATACAAGAAAAATTTATTCTTTTGGTAGAAACGATAATGAAAAAAGAAAAATAAAATTGGGACATAAAATGATTAGAAACACTTACATACTGACATAACGCTATTTTGTTAATCTTCGACCAATCAAAATACGTCATACGTTATAATATTTTCACGTGATAATTTATAATTAGTCGAAAATAGCACAATATTGTTACCCTTTTGATACGTCAGATGAAAGACAAAGTTGGAAGTTGACAGGAGATGTTATTGTAATAAACTTAATTATGACAGGAAAAAGAGAGCCGCAACTTGAAGTCACAGAGAGCCCCTGGTTTTGGTTTTTGGGTTTGGGTTGGGGTCTGTCTGCAAACAAATTCCATGCCAACAACATTTAAGAAAAAAAGAAAAACCGCAGCCGACCAGTCAGAAAATTCGGGATAAAGCGATATATATTCACGACCCACAGTTTTATTTTCTTTATTTTATTCAAAATTGGGAGGCTAACACCAAATCTTCAATCAATCACTACCCAACATTTATTTACACACGGAAAAGGCAAAAGATGGAAAATACCAGAATTGCAAAGAAGACAGAGGACATTCGAAGAAGAAGAAAGAAGAAGAAACCTGTTGAAGAATAACCCATTAAAAGCTTTTTCATTTGGTTTTTAGCTTCTCTTTTCTGGCTTAGTTTTCTGCAACCAAAGTTTCAGCTTCGTATATCCAGTCTCTTATTGCTTAATTCCCTGGTGCGTAAATGAAGGACTTGAACTTTAGCTTTGATTGCATGCACTTGATCTCTTTTTTGTTTCATGTTGATTTTTTTTAATGGTATATTGCTCTCTATGTGGTTGCCAAGGGAAAAGGAATTGAAATTTGATCATGGTTCTTCTGCTTTTTCTGTATTGTTTTGGTTTCTGCGAAATTTTAATAGTTCAAATGAAAAGAAATGGTTGGTTGTGTTGAGTTCAGCTTAACAAAGGTTTTAGTTTGATCTCGCGCTTTATGTTGAACAGTTGAAGAATCAAACTTTGAGAAAGTTATATATTCTTAACAAAAAACAAATAAGTAGGTATGTGTATATATATCTTCTTCGTTTTTCTAGAATTTTAAGCAACCGATTGGACCCATGTCGAAATTTTAGCTGGAGGGTTGTTGACTTTGTATTCTGCATTAAGCTCCCTGTCTTCCTTTGAATCCTTTCTCTCTGTTAATCGTGTCAAAGAAAGGCCTGAGTTTTAGTACTTATTGGTTGAGAACTTGAGATTAATATTATAATGGCCTTTTGATATTTGTGTTTTGGAGATTCTTCTTTGTTATGGAATTCTCTTCTCCAAGAATCGAAGATGGCCAAATAGAAATTCCTCCAATGCTAATATTTTGTTGAAAATTTCAAAGGAGATACTTCTTGGAATCTCAGTCATTTGATTGGTTTTTGTTTTACGTTATTCTAGTTCTGTTTTATGTCTAAGTATGTTGTTTTCCATCAGTGGTAACAGTTAATATTAAGTTGGGGGGATTACTATATTTTATTTTGCTTATTTTTGGAAACGATAAGACCAAAGGTCAAAGGATAAAAGAAAGTGAAGTTTTGAATAAGTACTTTTTCCTTTAGGCTGTCAATGACCACTTCCTAACAGAGTTGATTATTCCAGGATGCTGCGTTGGTTTCTGGAAAACCATAAACTGCTTGTTTCCCTTTGTTAGCTAGCTGGCTTGAAGAAGGCATAGCTTCCTGCGTATCCTGTCTGAGATCCTGATGTCTGCTTCAGCTCCCTATGATCGGATGGGAGAACTAATTGAGATGCAGATGCTTGTTGTAGGGATAGTCTGGTAGCCTCTAGTATAAATGTGGAATTGGAATTAGAATTTTAGAACTCGTTCTTTAGTCGGTGGGAACTGAGGCAAGTAAAGGGCTCTGATAAATGCAATTTGATTCTTATGCATGAATGCACTGAGAAAGAGGGGGAAAAAAACCATATAAAAGAAGTGAAGTCCAAATAAAGCACTTCATCTTGAAATTTGTTGAAGATGGGCTTGCCTCAAGTGTCTTCTAGCAGTATTGCTGAGGAAATGGCAGCATCACTGTGCACATTTATGCAACCTCCGCCTAGACTTGCCGGCATGAGCAGCTGTGATTTAAGTGGGATGCATGGAGGAAACCTGGGAAATCACCTGCAGGTGGATTTCACATGCTCTTCTTTTGGAGAGTCCCGAAGGAAATCCATCATGGAGATTCCAAATAAACCAGATTTTTCGAATGCACGTAAAGATGGTAGATCAAACATGCATGCGTTGAAGATTAACACTAAGATAGAAAACCACTGGTTAAATCAGAAAAGTGGGCAGAATATGCAGACACCTGTTCCTAGGATTGTTGGTTTCGAACCAAGACAATTAGATTCTCCTCTTAATTTTTTTGATGGAAACCAATATTCTTCAAGTGCGGTGACTGTCACAACAGGTGACACAACTGAGGCCACTGGGTCAGCACTCAGGAAGCGGTTATTGTCTCCTTTGAATGGAATGCTTCTCCAGGATCATTTCAATGGTGATTCTCTAGACATTGGGGATGGGGTTCACAAGAGCGGCGCCTGGGGATACAATGATAGTTCTAATGTTCCCACATTACATGAGCATAAGAAGGCTCATATTGGCAACTCCAGTTATTTTAATTCTACGATCTGGTCTGCATCTTGTTCCCCAGAGTGGAAGAGTTCACTGAATCACAACTGCAATGCAAACTCCTCTTCTGTATTTGATGGTCCTTTGCTTGAAAACAAGGAGCCACAATCTCAAAATCAGTTCATATCATCATCTGGACTTGATTACTCTAGAGAAACAATTAAGGTAAGGTCAGAATCGGGGGCTATAGACATATCATCAAGAAAAGTGGCTTTGCCTACACTTTCTTTATCTCCTCTTGGTCCAAAGTTTCCTGAAAGATTGAAATGTGGAGAATTATGCAGGGATCATACGCCAAAGTTAGATGATAACAATATAACTCTTAAGGACGTACAACAATCACTTGATGGAACTATCTCAGCCATTTCATCGTCCTGGAAAGAGGAGGCTTTTAGGTTGCTAAGTAACTCATCGCAAGACGTTGATATGCTGCAGAAAAAGTTTGACCTTTTTGGGTCTGAGAGTACTACCACTGGGATGGGGCAGCACTGGAGTCAGGATTTGAAATCTAAGCCTAAAGGTGTTAAATTAGTACGAACACCGACTGGACTGCCTGGTAGAAGGTCATTGGTTGGATCGTTTGAGGAATCCCTGTTGTCTGGTCGATTGGTATCTGCAAAGGTTAATCAGGTTTGGATTAATTTCTTCAGTAATGTGATATATATTGAGCTCCATGTTGTAACAATTTCTGTTATTGATCTTAGTTCCTATTTGAAACTTGGTTTGCAGAGAATTGATGGTTTTCTTGCTGTTCTGAACGTCACTGGAGGGAATTTCTCGCCAAAATCACAGAAACTTCCGTTTGCAGTGACCAGTGTAGATGGAGATAACTATTTACTGTATTATTCATCAATAGATCTTGCTAGGAATATGACGCCAAGCAATTATGGAAGCCTAAGGATGAAGCGGAGCTTTAGCATGGATGATTCACGAGCAGACAAGAGCCGTCTGAGAATACCTATGAAAGGCCGCATACAACTGGTAATTAGAATATTAATCAAAATATATATCAAGTACCAGAAAACTTCAAATGGTCTCAGTTCTATCCACAGCAATGCATTGAATTCAGGAACTTTTTTGAATCAACAGGAGTTTTTTATGTTCTTGATGTGCTAGATATGCGATTATTGATAGTTGTTTGTCTAGCTTAGGATGTCTCACTCTTATGTGTTTAAGCTATGGAAATTGATTTCGGGAGAAAAGAATGACATTGTATGTAGCCGGCAGGAAAGAGAGCATAATTTCTTTCAATCATCATTTTGGATGATGGAATAAGAAGTAACTGTCAGGGAAAAGTTTTTCTACAAAATGCATGATAAGAATATGGATAATGGATGCTCATGCTGTTTAAAAGTTTTTCAATTAATTCCTTGTAGTTGTACATATTCAATAACATCTGGTGGTAGTCAGACCAAGACATGGTTGGTCATACACTCATGAACTGAATTGTTAATGGCAGGTTCTCAGCAATCCAGAAAAGACACCTATTCACACCTTCTTCTGTAACTATGATTTGAGTGACATGCCAGCGGGTACCAAGGTAGTCAGGAAGTAGAGAGAGAAAAATTAATGTCAGGTCTCACAATTCTTATGCATGATGAATCTTGTTCGTAATTGATACCTGCTTTGTGGAAGTTTGGACCATCTTCACATGGTTTGAATGTGAAGTCAAACCTACCTCGAATGAATCTACACTTTTATATGGAATTGGATATGGCTAGGTTTTTCCAACAGGTATCACCAATTATAGGATATAAAATAATTTTCTTTAAGACCTCCATGAATTTTGAAAACATTATAGTCATAAACTTAGGAACTTGTCTTTTGACACTTCTTGACTTCATTGAGTTATTCAGATGTAAGTGCTGCCACATACCTATGTGCAAATATACATTTGAAGGTAATAGATTGTGTGCAAACATACGTAGGTAGGAAAAGAAGGAAAAACACAAAGAAGCAAGAGCGTGAATGAAATAAGAATTTTAGGTAGCAAAAGGGTTTGAATGGGTTCGAGTTGACTGCTGCTGCTAGGCCTTTTGACATCAACCTATGCTCAGACCGTCTGATAGGAGCCCAACCTGAGTTCATCCTGAGTGTGATCCTTACCTGGAATATCCGAACACAGGATGCCTTAACTAGCATAGCCCCTATATGTTTACATTAATGGTAAGATAAGCTGATAACAAAAATCAGTCATCATTTGTTGAAAATTAAGATCGTTTTGCGGTGAGCTTTTGAAGATGTAGCAACCATCTAAATTTACCCTTCATATGAGCTGATTTGAAACGGCTCAAGATGCATGTTTTGTGGCTGAACATGTTAGTGTAGAAATTGAAAATTTCATGCTGCTTGCTTATGCGTAATTTTTCCTGGAGCAGAGATGAGGACTTTCTTCTAGCTCAATCTTTGTCTTCTGTAGAATTTTAGATGGATATGTTTGCTTTTGAGGTTTTGCTTTAATTGAGATTCTTATTTATGGTCATTTTCCTTGCACATTCACCTATCAAATACAGACATTTTTGCGCCAAAAGATCACTCTAGCCTCTTCTGAACCAACCTTTAAGGCTGGGAACGGAAAACATACAGATCCTGGTAAAGAAAATGATGCCAAGCCATCTTCGATCCTAGATGCTGCTAATTCTCTGCAGCTTAATGCCAATGATGCAGATTCAAATGGGCTTGATAATGCCCATACAATTAGATCTTCAAACCAGTGTATAACAGTATTGGGAACTGGAGGCTCTGCGTACACCAATGATGTACTCAATCAATACCATAGAGAGGGAGAATGCATGACGGCCTGTTATCCCGGTGAATCCAATGGTTGTGTATGTGAAAAGATCAGCGAGAAGGACAGCATCACACTGAATAGATGCCATATTAGTGAAAGCAAGTCTGTGTATACCCCTTCAAAGGTTAGCAAGAATACTACTGGTGCTGGCGTTCTGCGTTATGCTCTTCACCTTCGCTTCTTATGCCATTTTCCTAAGAAACGTTCAAGGTCTGTCCAGAGATGCAAATTAGATCCCTTATCTGGACAAGCGACAAACAGTTTCGACATTGAAGGAGAGCGGCGCTTCTACTTATATAATGATTTGAGGGTCGTGTTCCCTCAACGGCAGACAGATTCGGATGAGGGAAAGGTATATTATTACAAAACAGCTTATACGGACCATTAATGTGCCTATTGATTTGCATTATAGATGTTTTTCCATGTCGGTTTGCATATAATGTTCTTGCATGATTCTTATTTGTTGGATGAATTAATTGGAACAACATATTATGCAACTGTGCGTAACAATGGTTCAAACCAAGCCGTCCTTTCTACTCTAATGCTCAACTTGATGCTTCCATCTGATGCCTTCTACGTACTAGAGATCTTAAAACCAGCATTTTCAGTTTGTACTAAATGCTTCCTAGCTAAAAATGCTTTCGATCTCAACTTAAATATGTAGGAAGCTTGTTTCTGTAAACAAAAGCCACAAAAGCATATGACAATCATATTAGGTCATATGAATTTGAAGGTACCCCATGCACAGATCACGCATAGCCTCAATCCGCACTCTTGTTGAGTTATGCTGCAAAATTTCCTTGGTTTATGAAATTTGGAATTCAGATTATCAGTTCTTGTGCTTCAGACATATATCTGTAGAATCTAAGTTCTTCCATTTGTTTCTAGGCATCAAATAGTTTTGAGCTCTGTATTGAAAACCAACTATGCCTGTCCTTTTTCATTTTGCAGTTACATGTGGAATATCATTTTCCTTCAGATCCGAAATACTTTGATATCAGCAACTAAAAGGCATAGGACTTACCTGCTTAATAGATAGCATTATCTGTCGCCTCTGTAAATAGTTGTACATTCAATTCCCTCATATTTGGGGCAATTCCCCATTCAGTCTGTAAATAACCATGTTTATCAATAACTAGTCGATTAAATATGTACTTTTCATACTTGTACTTATTTCATATTTGAAAACTTTGATGGATTTGATGACAGCCTTGGCATTTTAGTTCAGCTATTTAGAAATCCTTGCCCCCTTAAGAAGAAAAACTTGTATATCACGGGATAACATTGTTTTGCTATCTCCAACCAAATAGCAGTGCTCCTAATGACATGCAAGTGCTTCTCCTTGATAAGGCCAAAACTTGGAGTTTTCGTTTGGGACTTGAACTCGGCCACCCCAAGCAGTTTCTTTCAAGGTTGTGGTGCTACTTCCAAGCCATATGTCATCAAATTCAGCCCTTGCAAATGCTTGTGACGCAATGGCAAGCACATTCTTCCCTGAAATGTAGTAAATTTTAGAAGAAGAATAAAAAGTGAATTTCAATCCAAATGAGTTTGACACGTCATACTTCCCCTCCCGTCTCGTCTCCTCTCCTCTCCAAGGCTCCAATCCAACCACCAAACTCTGTTTCTTGTCCATGTTAAAGGGGTCATGACCTTTAGCAAAAAAACAAATTCTAATATGTCCAAAGCTTAAGACGTCAAAGAATGAGTCAACAATGTATATCTAATTTACGAGCACACCATACTATAATTTGATTTCTACACCTACCATTTGGTATTGAGATTAACTTAAAACTGAGAGTGGCTTCTACCAAAGATGGTAGTTGCTTCCATGCAGAGCCATTCTAGGCAGCTCATCATATACATAGGATTTCGATTAAGCTGGTAGTTGTTGGTACCAGCCATGGTTTAGGATACTGTAAATTTGGTTTTGTATGCCATTTGTGTAATGCGTGCACTTAAGTGAAATCCGCTTGGTTCTATGCCACCAGATGCATATGCTATGTCTACTACCACATGGTAAATTGGTTCTGCCACCTCCATTTCGATGAAAGTTCAAAAAGAAGGGGTCTTGTTCTTTGTCTACAACAAGTAAGAAGTGGTCCAGCTATGAGAAACTAAGCATTCAATAAAAGGGTTGTTAGAAATAATAAATAATAATTAAAACATAGTAATTTAAAAAAAAAAAAAAAAAAAAGTGCTACAAATGTGTTGTGCTTTATCATTTTAGAAGGGTAACATATTCTTTCAAAAATATTGAGCAAAGTTAATAACCTATAAGAATTAAAATACATTAACGGAGTTTAGCCTAGTAAAAAATGATATTTATTTACATATTAGTGGTCTCAAATTTAAACTCCCATGACACTTTTGTACTCTGTGTGTGAGAAACCTCATCCCCTTATAGTTTAGATTATCGTTTATATTTATAATAATAAAAAATAATTAAGAGGCAAGTATTAATTGGACATTACCTTTGGTTTGCTTGGAAATGAAGATTTCGCATCGATAAAAAAACCTAGCCAGCGTAGCTACCTGCCTAGTGCCTACACAATCTATATATGTTGGATTCTTTAAACACGCACTGGATATTGCTTGGCAAGCTTTATGGTCTAATATCAAATCAATCTTTTGCTTCCTTCCATATTGGTACATATTTATACCAATAATGCTTAGGGAAACCTACGTGTTAATTGATACCAGATTTATGTGTCTGAAATGCTTTTAAAAAAAACCGCATCACCGGCTTGAATACTTATCTATATATAACCAATAGTGTTAATAGACACCAGATTTTGAAATAAATGTGTCTGAAATGCTTACAAAAATGATATAACCGGTTAGCGTTTCAACGCCCCTCTGTAACCTCTAACGACTGGGGGGGGGGGGGGGGTTGGGGGGAGGGGGAAGGAGAGGGAGGGGGTTAGAAGAAGAGAAGATTGCTTGAAAAGGATGTGAACTTGTAAACCCACATATGAAATGAGTGTACTTACTTTACGCCATGTTTGTTGCGTCCAATGAAGAATGACATCTTGTTCTAGAAATCTTAACTAATATTAATATGGGGCGGATTGGATTTTCCATATTTATTATTCAATATTTGAAGCAATTTATTACTGGACATAATACATTTCGAGTTGCTCCAGTCTCCATATGCAGCATGCCAAACACGGCCTTATATAGATACAAGTTATATTGTGTAAGGAGAGTTGAACTTAAAATCTGAGTGAATGACTAAATATTTTCAATCACTTGAGTTACAATTTCCTTCTAGTCTTATATAGACATAATGGAAAATAGGGGCCACCACAAGCTTGAGGCTTGTAACTTCAAAACAATGGCATTCAATATGGTTAGGGGGTCGTATGATGGCCTCCTTGGTGCCAGACGTGTCGTGTCGACATCTTTTTGCTTGTATGGATTGCAGCTTTTGAGAAAACCCCCATTCTGAAAGCTATCCTTTATCTGGAAGATTGGAAAGTTAGATCAAACTTGCATGAGCTATCCTTTAAAGAAAAAGTTTTGCATGCTTTGGCTATCCAAATCTATGGCACCACTGAATTTTTGAAAGCAGAAACCTTGGCTTTCCAGTAAAGGGTTTGTAGCTTTGTTCTGAATGGGGGGGACTAAATTGATGGAAATGTTATGGGCTCACAGTAAATGCCAATGCCATGCATGGTTGAACAAAAGGTGTAAACTTTTGAACTTGGGAAAAAAAAAAGGATTGAAAAAGAAACTAACCCAATTCAATCTTGACTTGGGAATTTAATGCAATCCTGATTTTCTGTTTCACTCATTTGGTTTTTAGCTCAGCACTAAGTTAAAAAGAAACAGTAACCATTTGGATGACAGCAACAAAGTAGACAGATGGCTGTAATTTTCTGATGTGAGCAGTTCCAAATTATGTGAATAATGCCACAAGAATTTATGCAAGTGTGAACCAAATTTGACTAAACAGAGAAAAGAGTTACCTGACAGACAAGCAAGCACTCGGAACCATTCAAATCAAATGAGTTAAATAAATATAAACTGAGTCCTCCAGTGAGAATTTGAAGCCTGTTTTCAAGAAAATCATCAATTTCTTAATCATGTAATTCGTTACCAACGTTATCCACAAGTGAACCGAAAAAACAAAAACAAAAATTTAGCAATGAGATGTTGTAATGGATTAAGAAATTGAAACCCCATAACTTATTTTGCGGTTGAGTTGACAAGTCACACCAACACCATCACTCTCTCTGCACTCTCTAGAGATTCCTCACCATTTCCTTTTCTTCTATAAATGCTCCCCTTAAGTCTTTAACTCCACACACTTCTCTATCTGTTACCCTTTTCTTCAGCTCTTATCATCTCTTCTCTGATTTTTCCTCTGGTTTTCTGCAATTGTTCTTCTTCAGAATCAGAAACCCACCTCTGAAAACCCCCAAGAATTTTCACCATGGCCAGCATTGAAGCCAAGATTCAGCAGAACCCACCTCAGAAAACCCAAAATGTTTTTCTTGGAACCCAGATTTTCATGAGAACCTTCACAATGACTGCTACATTGGCTGCAACTTGGGTGACGGTCACAAACAAGCAGACCGCTCAGATTGTTGGCATAGAATTTGATGCTAGATATAACTATTCCCCTGCCTTCACGTAAGAAGATCAATCAAAGACAACACCAGTTTTTATTTTGTTTTTTCCCATTAAAAAAAAAAAAAAAAAAAAAGATTTTCAGTCATTTTGTTTAGTTAATTTTCCTTTCCTTTTATATATCTTGCAGGTTCTTTGCTTATGCAAATGCTGTTGTAAGTGCCTTTTCTTTGCTGTCCTTGTTCCTTGTTTTCCTTTTCCATCGCAAAGGCTCACATCCTGCCAACTACTTCATCTTGTTCCTCCACGATTTGGTAAGCTAAGCTTGGTTATTAAAGAGTTCTTAAGTTCAAATCTCTCCATTCGATTCCCTTTTTTTTTTTTATGTGTCCAATTATTTGTTAGACATTATGAATGATCTTTTATTTTTTTATTGTTGACAGATGATGCTGTGCTTGTTGCTTGCTGGATGCTCTGCTGCGACTGCTATAGGGTACGTGGGGAAGTATGGGAACAGCCACTCGGGTTGGGCTCCAATCTGTGATCACTTTGGAAAATTCTGTAAAAGAGGGACCAATTCTATGGTTCTCTCTTACTTGTCTGTCATTTTCTTGCTCATGCTTACCATCAGCTCGGCCACCAAGTCCAGACAGATTCTGGTTTAGATCTTCTAGTTCTGTTCTTCTTGCTGTTGCTGTAGAAGAAGAAGAAGTTTTATTTTCACTGTGTTGTAGAAGTTGACTTGATGAAATGATGTAGATCTTTGTAAAACTTGCAATGAGTTTGCTTCCCCACACCCCCACACCCCACAAAACAAAAAACAAAAGCCGAAAACGAAAACAAAAACAAAAACAAAAAATCCTCATGTTGAGCCCTCTTCTGGTGGCAAGAGGCCCATATGTGATATGAGACCACCATTCGATTGCATAGATGCATATGGGCTTTAGCATTTATTTACAGGCCACAACCCAAACCTCATTTTATACAAGCAACGACTCAAACGACTCAAAAAAATAATAATAGTAAAGAAAAAGAAAAAAGAGTCCCCTGTTTAATCCTCCATTTTGAAAGCAAATCTAAAAACAGAGCTTCTGCTCATGTGTAAGTTGGGAATATTTCAATATGTTTTTCCTGTAAAGAGAACACAGCTTTCACGAACCTTATTTTCTCCAAAGATTCCATTAAGATTAGAAGAATAAAGAATTTGTAAATGGGTCACCAAACCCTGAGGCTCATCAATTAAACCTACCACAGGCTGCACAGCTGTCTTATTTCATTCCCCCAACTAGGCACAATCCAACAAAGCAAAAGGTAACATTCTGGTCATCTTCTTCCCCAGAGGCTTATAGCATAAACAGGGAGTTTATTTTCTGAGCGTCTTTATAGGCTTATTATCACAAAACGTCCCTAAGGTTTGCGAAACTATCAGATTGCATCCTTAATGTTTTTTTTTGTCATTCGTGGTCCTCAAAGTTAGCATGCATGATCACAAATGGTCCCTGCCGTTAGGTTCCGTCAAAAACTCCGTTAGTTTGCTGACGTGGCATATATGTATATCACAAAACATCCTTGAGGTTCCCACACCTATCACAAATGGTCCTTACGAAATTTTTTAATTTTTTAAATTTAAAATTCATAAAATTTTTGTTTTCTTTTTAAAATTTTATGAATTATAATTATTTTAAAATATATATTAAATTTTAAATACATGTGACACTATATTATTGTAGATGTGGGCTTCATATATATGCCACATCAACAAAGTAATGAAGTTTTTAAAAAATAATTTAAAATTCATAAAATTTAAAAATGAAAAAAAAAAAACTAAAGGTTTAGGGTTCATAAATGGTCCTCAAGATTAAAATCCTTCTATAAATTGTTTTTTCATTTATAAATAATTTTAAAAAGAAAACCAAAACTTTATGAATTTTAAATTTAAAAAAAAAATAAATTCGTAAGGACCATTTGTGATAAGTGTGTAAACATCAGGGATGTTTTGTGATATATATGTATGCCACGTCAGCAAACTAACAGAGTTTTTGACAGAACCTAACGTCAGGGACCATTTGTGATTGCACATACAAACTTTGAGGACCATAAGTGACACAAAAAAACATTAAGGATGCAATCTGATAGTTTCATAAACCTTAAGGACGTTTTGTGATAATAAGCCCGTCTTTATATAATAACACTGCCGCCAACTAAGAAGAACTACAAGTACATAATGTTTAGGTGATTGCCAACACAGAGTGCAAAGTTGGACAGCCGCTAGGACAAAAGCACATGCTCTTAGAACAAATGCACATGGCTTCATAACAACAAAAACTCCACATATAGATCATCAAATTCATATATCTGTGCCCACAAAGTGTAGAAAGACTCGCGTACTTGTTCATTCCCCATTAATAAGATACTATCGCCTTTGTGTAAAAAAATAATTACCAACTTATATGCAAATCGAATGAAAACCCTTCAATTAGAAACTAAACTTGGGACCCAAGAACCAAAAATATTGGTACGCGAAAAATTTATGAGAGGAGGGTAAGGTCATGCTGCCGGCCGTGGGGCACACCAGATTATAAGAAACTGTCATTACAGGCGTGGAACAAATTAGAGACGGTATGCAAATAATCCAGTAATAGGGTCAGGCACATGGTTCTGGGCCCACCCCTGTTTTATATTATCAAGTGATCTCCAAGTCCAAACTATCAAACTAATCAGATATTATGTAAGAAATGACCTAAATCATATATATTTCTTTTCTTCATGCTTTGACCACAACTAGGAAATTGCGCACAGTGGGAATAAATAAGCAAAATGGAATTCTTACTGGAACAATTTTGAAGCCTTTGATCAGCAAATGAGATTTGGAATTGGCCACAACAATGATAAATGCAATTGAAGACCAATCTTATATTCCATTAATCTTGCATATAGATTGAAGAGAAATTATACAAAGTGATACAACAGTAAATTTCCTGCATCAACTACTTCACAAAAGAAAAGGAAGGAAATGAGAAAAGGTTAATCTGCCTTGTGAAGTCAATAGAAAGTAAATAAGACTCAATCTTCACTAACTGGGGTTGGCTACCTTGTGAAGTCAATGAAATTGAAAGAGTGTACAACAGAGGTATGAACTCACAATCAGGCAGCAATATAAATTATTGGATTTTGTTGAGAAAATAAAAACACCTATCCAGTTAGGTCACCAAAACTAGATACAATGCAGCTAACAAGATATCATTTTTCTACCATAATAAACAGCAATTATAAACAAGAGAGGGGAAAAAAAAGAAGCCAAATTAACAGTAATCACACCTATTGTACATACTGATCAATGAATCATCCTCATGTACCTATACTCTGATATGTGCCACTTTGGCATGCCTTCTTCCATTGTCAAGATCTGGAAAAAACGCCCCAAATCTTACCACGACCGAGGCTTTCCAAGAGCTTCTTAGACCCCTCTACTTCCATGTCCACAAGTTTCTGCAAATGTAGACATGCACCAGCAGCAACCATTTGCTTCCTACACTTCTTTGAATGAGCAAGGGAGGCTAATAAAGCAACAGGGTATTTCTTATCCAAATTCTGGATAGAAGGGTCCAAAAGCTGAACTGAACTCACAATTCCACCTTCATGTTTCTTAAACAACTTTCTATTTCCGGCATATAGAATCAACGTTGACAAGGCCTTTGCAGCCGCTTCTTTCTCTTCAACAGCTTTACCATCCAACATTTTGATCAGAGGGGCAATGCAGCCACACTCACCCATCTCCTTTCTGGTTTTTGAGCAAAACCCAAGTTCATAAGCAGCCTTAGCTGCTGCAATTCTCACCCCTAATATACCACAACTCAACACCCCAACCAGCCTAGCTACAAACCCATTAGAAACCAGAACTTCCGCAATCGGGGAGCACGAAGCTAAGTGCCTCAAAAACTCAACAGCAACCTCAAGACTACGGGTGTTATTGTTCCAACAAGAGTCCCAGAAATTCCTCAAACACTCAATCCCACCTTCCTTAACAACCAAAAGCTTCAGACTTTCGCTACCAGACAACAAATGGCACAAGCACCCAATTGCATTCTCTTGGGCTAAAGCCGTCCCAGAACTGGCAAGCGCCAAAAGAACACCAACCCCATTTTCCTCCACGAAATTCTCTTGATTCTCAGAAAACCCAGCCAAATTTCTCAACACCCCAGCCGCCGAAGCTTGCGAACCGGGCGTGCCGGCCTGGCAAATGTCCAAAAGCGACGAAACCCCACCTCCAGACCCAATTGCCCGAGCGTTCTCTTTCGAAAAGCTTAGAGCTTGAAGCGCCAAACAAGCCTTTTCCTTACCAAACCCACTTCCCGAATCGAGCACACGCATCAAGTGATTCAGAAGCGACAAACCCTCAGCAATCAAAACGTGCTTGCTGCTCTCCACCATCGAAATTATCGAAATCGCGAAAACGGCCTTTTCTTTGGTCTCGAACGAGCTCGAATCGAGTAGTCGCACGAGCACGGGAACAATCCCCTGCGCCACAGCGATCATCACGTTCTTGTCGTCCTCCTGCAAAATTCCCAAAAGCGATTCCATGGCGGAGTTCCTCGACTCGCCGCTCCCGATTTGGAGCCGAGTCACCAGGTTCCGGCACTCGGCCCGCACGGTCTCTCTCTTGGAGGCTGAGCTGCTTACAGACGAAACGGCGGGGTCGAGGAGGACCCCGCTCTTGATCAAAATCTCAGCGTCGGTGACGTGGCGGTGGAGGCGGGCGAGGATCGAATCGACGTCGCTTTGGGTGCGGAGCTTGCCAGCGGAGAGATTGGGGGTCTGGCATTTCTGGGAGAGCGAAACGGCGTCGCCGAGGGTCTGAGAGACGGAGAGGAGGAGGTGGAGGGAGAGAGGGTGGGAGGTGTAGGTTGGAAAGTCGGCGAAGTCGGTGAGCTGGGCCTGGAGCTCCGAGAGCTTGGCCCGGATTAAGGCCCATTTGCCCTTGAAGTTTTGGATGAGTGGGATTTGTTCCACCAGTGAAGAAAGGAGCTGGCTTGAGACTGCCATTGGGTCGGTTTCTGGTTCTTTCATGGCTTTTGGCTTTTGGCTTTTTTGCACAGAGAAAGAAAGAGCGAGAGTGTGTGTTTGGTGTTGCTTTTTAGGGTTTACAGGGGAGAGAGAGAGAGAGAGGAGTTTTTATCAAAAATAGCCAAAATTTATCCCATACTTTCATAAATGTCAGTTTTTATAAAAACTTTCTAAAATAGCCAAAAACTCACTTAAAAATACTCAAATGCCCTCAAAACTAAAACCCACAAAAACCTAAAAAAGCAAAATATGAAACTTGTAATCTATGTTTTCATTTGATTTTAAACATAAAAACTCCCCTATGTTAGTATATGTCGTCTCTGTCATTGGGCTCGAAGCTTTGGTATTATTTGTTGTCGTCAGCCATGTTGATGCTATCACCATTGGAGGCCACGCACAACCCTTTGTCAGCCATATATGGACTTCAAAGTTGCTAATTAGATTCCGATATGAACTTTAACATTGCGGAGATGAATCAATAACTCTATAAATGCCTTGTTAAATATATAATACAAATATATGGCTTATTAGAGATAATTTAGTAATTAGATAATGGAGATGAATCAATAACTCTATCAATGTTGGGTGGATGCAGTACTCGGACTAGCTAGGAATCAAGTCATATTCATGGTTCAACTCCTCCAATGATATAACATGGGATCAAACCTTTGTGTTTTATAGATGTTTAAAATCAAATTGAAAACAAAGATTGCATTTTTTTTTTATAAGGTTTTTGTGGGTTTTTACTTATGAGGGTGTTTGAGTAATTTTAGGTGAGTTTTTTGCTATTTTTGAAAGTTTTTATAAAAACTGACATTTATGAAAGTATGGGGTAAATTTTGGCTATTTTTGATAAAAACTCGAGAGAGAGAGAGGGCAAGTGGAAGTGTTGTTGAGTAAAAGAAAAACGACGAAGCGTAGGGAGAGCAGGTGCAGGGGGAGAAGAAGAAATAGTAGAGAGAGATGATGATGTGGATTTTGACTGACGGCTTCGGCGTACACGCAACTACCAGAGCGTGGTTTTCGCTCCTTAAACGGACTTGGATTTGCCTTTACCGTTATTTATTTTCATTATATAGATCCCGAAAAAAATATTATGAGTCCTCCAAAATTTTATAAAAATCTGTGAATGTTGTAAAATAATCAAGTTTTTTTTTTTGGGATAGGATGGGAAGAGTTTAATCTACTCTTTTTGATTACTACAACTGATAAAATTCTTTCTAAATCTTCTCTTCAATTCTCTTCAATTCTATTCACTTACTTTTTTATTGAGACTTTCTTTTATAAATAAGAAAAAAATTATATATTTCCGCTTACTTTTTTATTGAGACTTTCTTTTATAAATAGGAAAAAAAATTATATATCTCCGCTTACTTTTTTATTGAGACTTTCTTTTATAGATTGAGAATTACAATTTTCTTTCCTTGTGGGTGTGTTCCCCACTCCAATTTTATCCACTTACACTCCTTTTTTTAGTTATAAAATGGAGTGTAAGTGGATAAAATTGGAGTGGGGAAATCACCACTCAAAAATAAAGATAACAATTAAAACCAACCCCACCATATTTATTCGTTCACTTGAGTAGCGCGCTAAAGTAGAAACGTGGAGGAAAGGCCGACGAAACCCGCCGTTTGCTTAACCACCCCGTGTAACACACGTAGATCAAAACCACGTGGACAAGGGACAATTTAGAGTTACAGGTTGGACCGAAAAATAAGATTTTATTAATCGGGACTTGAGCCAAAACGCGGGTCCCGCTCCCTCCGGTGACCGTAAGTGGGACCCAGTTTTCCTTTTTAATTATTATGACTCTCTCAAGTGACAGGTATGACAGCGAAAGTTCCCAAGTCTCCTGGTCTTTCTGCGGACTCAGCCTTAACCTCACAGCAATCCCTCACCGCCACCGTCACCGTCACAACCACCTCTCGACCGTTGGATTTGTATACGAATCAAAGTCAACGCAGGTGTTGACTGACGGGATTGGTTGGTGACCAAAGATTTTGAGGGATTGCTTTGACATTAAGTGTGTGACTTTTCGCCGGGCTAGTGTGGGCATGTACGTGGGTTAGATTGCTTTTGAGCGTGAAAGGACCGCGTCCTCTAAAACTATAGAAAGATACTTTTATACTTCTCGGCCTTTTTTTATTTCTTTGGTTTTATTTATTTATTTATTAATGGAAATAAATTGGTTTTTCATGCAACCATATGCATTAGTAGCGCGGTCCAATCGCATTCACACAACGGTGACTCGGTCAATAATTCTAGATGCTTTAAGCAAAAAAAGAAAAAGAAAAAGAGAGAAGAATTCTAGAAACTTTTTTATTTTATTTTTATAGCATGGCCATAAAAGAATGCATGGATGGCAGCCGGTCAATTTCTCTACGTTTAGCTAAGATATATTTTATCAGTTGACCCCATAAAAAGAAAAGCAAAAGAAGCTAATATATATATATATATATAGATAAGTATTATGAGGTGTCCGAGTCAGCTTACGTGGTCCTTGATTAATCCCTATTCGCGGAACTGAGCCTGACCACCATAAAGCTAATATATATTTTGTTTAGCCAAGTGCATGGAAATTTAAGAGGAACACTGCCATTATTTAAGAGTTACTTATTCATACACCTAGGTATGAATAAATGTACGGCCACTAAATACAGAGACTCATGATTCATGTGTAATTTAGACATTGATAAGTGTTGCGTGGACTTTACTTATCATGATTGACATGTTCGAATATATATGGTAGAGGAATTACATATCAACTTGTTGTAAAGTAAAAGATAAATAAAGAGAACAAAAGCAAAATTGGGAAATTTAAAGTGTATTTTTTCATTTTCATTAAACTCCTTTATATAATTAGTGTTATTTATTGGCGGACCTATTAAGGTGTAAGGATGTATATATGTATTTTTTCTTGCCGAGAAAGTCTTTGTAGGCGCTGCATATTGCTCTTTTGATGGTGCACTCCAAGTATTTGACGAATTGCCTAAACCAAGTTTTGTTGTGATACTGCGCACAACGCCTTTTTTTTTTTTTTTAAAACATCCTGGCTAAAACGACGTTGTTTTAGACCATACTTTGAAAAACAGAAAAGAAAGGAGAGCTGGACTATGTTTCGTGGGCTTTAACAAACATTCTAGGGCCTACTTAATAAATGATAAAAGGCTTTAACTTCTAGGGCTTTTAACAAGCTTTTTTTATGTATATTTTTTTTTAACAAGGATTAAAACAACAATTGTAGGTTATTTGTAGTGTTATTTCTTTCTATAACTTATGAATGACATTGATATTGTTTAAATTATAAGGATATTTGGTTGTCATTTTTTTTTAAAATAAAGCTTTTAGTCTTTTAAAATTGCACCTCCATTAAAAAAAATTTTGAATCCGCCTTTTCGAAAACATTTAGGTTCGAAATTTTTTCTTATATTAAAAAAACCTATTAATTATTAAATAGCTACACGCTTAGAAAAAGGACTTTTGATAAGTAGTAATACTTCTCTTCCTAATATTTTCTAAAAGTTCAAATTCCTCATCCATCGATAAGAAAAATAATTTCCCCCATTCCACATGACGGTGCACCGAAACAAAAAAAAAAATATCGTTCTCACAGAAATACAGTGATGGATTTGGTAGGCCTAGGTATAATATGAAAAGCAATGAAGACAAATGCACAGGACAAATCCAATGCCCATTATGAGGCAACCAGCCAACCTTGACCCCCGATAAATATCATTGTGAGGTTGGATTTCAATTTAAGCACCAGTAATGCAAGTTGAAGTTGAAGCCAATTTTTGACCTGGGTCGCTTGCCGTCAAGGCCTTTTATTTTCTTTTTCACTTACTTAATATTATTATTATTATTATCATTTATGTCTATCAAAAATGTTTTTTTAAGTACAAAACGATAATTTAAACTACGAAAAATGAGAATTTCTCACACACACAACACAACTATGATGCTATGTGAGATTTTCATTAAGCTAGGCCCTGTTGGCCTAAAAAATGTTATTTAATAAAAAAATACTTGTCTTAGTTCTTAGAAGTAGGAGCTGAAAATATAAGCTTATACTTTTCTGTCAATCACAATTACATATAGAGATTAATTTTTTATATATGTATTAAATTGTAATTTGCATAAAGTATGAATGCGTCCTTCCAGAGAAGGAAACAGTGTCCTAATAGATTAGATATTTTCTGGAACCAGAAAATGGGTGTGCTAACAAGAATCAAATCAAGCCAAGACACATCCACAATTCCACGTACACAAGTATTCTTGTTAATTCCTATAGAAGGGAGAAGAAGAACAAAAACCAAATAAAGTTGAATGCAAGTGAGTTTGATGGGACTTCTTGTTGTCGGGCTACTTAGCTTTTTTAAGCAACAAGCTTGGAATCATTCACAGAAATCAGAAAATGCCATCTGCTTAGGATCCAGCGATTGAAATGCAAACAAACATGATGCAAGAAAGAACATGCATTTTTTCAAAGTCAAACAGAACAAAAACCAAAGGTTTTGGGTGATTAAATTGGAAAGAATTGACATTATTTTCCTCCCTTTTTGGGTGGGAATATATGGCATGTTGGTTGATCTTGCTATCTTGACAATAGCAAGTGACCTTTGGAATAAATGAGATGGATCATACAAGGAGGTATGTCACCTCTCATATGGTCAAACCCTAAAAATCCCATCTTTTATATATTCTAAGATCATTTAGGATGAATTGCTCAATCAAGGTCAAAACAATTTCCTTTTCATAGCATTTTCTTTTGCAGTCATGAGAATGTCAATGGGGAAATTGGAAATACATTGGGTTGGATGGATGGCCACATATGATCAAAGAGATATGACTCAAACAACGTGTATTCGGTTTCACCCTCCTTCCTTTTGCTCATATCAATTCGACATTATGGAGTTTGGATCTTTTGGATCTTTTGATAAAAAGAAATTAAAGGGCTTATTAATAAGTTGTCTTTTGATATTACTGAAAGTGAAAGGTCAATTGAACAGTGCTGAAGAGATTAAGTGCAAGTCGCTTCAATATATTCTAATTTGAAGAGCTTTTGCACCTTTTGACTCATCAATCTTAAAACTCAGTACTTATCCATGCAGAGCCAGCACCTCAAAACCAGCTCTAATTGCAGCCCACGAAGATCAAATGGATACAATTTGGCGCTCTCTAATTGGAGGGAATATATTCCATATCCTGGGAACTACAACAGGTGACAATTTGATAATCCACTGTTCACTTTTCAAAATGGCTATAAATAGAGGTTTGGTAACATTGGAGATTACATAGGCAAAAACAGAAGTAATTCAGAGGAAGAGAAGTCTGGTATGAAGGTAAAGAGCCATGTTTGGTAGCCAAGGATGACTTGCCAAATCAAAGAAATGCTGATCATTTAAGTTTGATATAATTAAAGATATGTTCAAGCTTGGAGCTGTATGGTTTCTGGGTTTCTAGCTAGGCAAGTTGTCTTTAGGCTAGTCTGACTGGCTCTTACCTTTCATGCTAGACCTTCATCTCTTCCATGTGTATGCAATTAAGCTCTGCTGATGTGGTTTGGGTGAACAGTGTAGAGGTACATTTCTATCTGCATGTCATTCCAATGTGCAACTGTTCAGAATATTTATATAATATATGTTTGATCTGACAGTAGAACATTAATCTTCTTTTTAGGTCAGTAATAGTAAAAATGCGACAAACTCTTTTATTATATGCTCAGCTACTTTAAGCAAGGTCATTGGTGTTACTTAATACGTTCAAAATTCAAATTCGATTACGTGCACAGATAGTGCTTATGCGTCACATCCACAACAAGAGTTCAACTCACGGCTGGCTCTCCGTCATGATAGGAGGAAGTGCAACTACCCCAGTCCCCACTTCAAAGGGAGGGCCTCATCTTTTTTTAATAATTCAATTCTAAAAGGGTTATATGTATTTTCTTCATGAAATGATAGACTTTGCACACCTTCTATGTGTGAGAGCTAACAAAACATACATTATACAATATATATCATCCAAACAGATGGCAGCACAAAACAAATGATATTTAAAGGTAGAGAATTGAACTCCGAACCTCGAGTGCAGGGATAAATACTTGTTTTCTTCTTTTTCCCTCAACTTATCAGAACTTTCTCACAAAACAAACAGCAGCAGCCTATCAGATTTTCTTCACCAGCCACTTGTCCAAAAATAAAATTGAAATAATTGGGCTGTACATTTGGGCCTCTCTTTCCTCATCTTAGCCCACCTTTGGATGCTATTAGGCTCACTGTGACTGTAGCCAGGCAAATTCCACAATGCCAGCGATGAAAAAAATTCCAATATGAACTCGAATTCCTGAAATGAAACAATAACGGAAGTCAAAAGTCAGCATTCAAACCGGAAACCCAGAAAAGAAAAGCACTGGAAAGAGGTGGGTTGGGATCCAATTCAACCCATTCCAGATAACGCAGCCATTGTTGGCGAGCTCCAGCTTTCAGCTGAGCTTCGGGGGTTTCAGAGGTCGAAGATGATAACCATTCCGTATTTGACCGCGTTGAGCACCTACTTCAGCTACGGCTTGCTCTTTGCCTTCGGCCAATTGCGAGACTTCTTCAGAAAAATCATTGATTGGTGGCAGTCTGGCGATCTCCAGGTCCCCCATTTCTCTCTCTGCTCTTTATGCGTTTCTCTCATTTCCTTTCTCTATCTTTGTACGGATTAGCTTTGTTTGTTCTATTTTAAAAATGTAATTTTGATTGTTGTAGGGTTACGCGCCGATCTGTTTAGGGCTTGAGGATTTCTACATTCGTCGTTTGTATAATCGAATTCAGGTATTACAAATACAATCTACAAAATTCAATTATTTGTTGTGTAATTGATGTAATTTGAGATTTTCTAATATTTCTGTTTCTTTTTACAAAATCCTTGCTTTCCATATATATTCGTATATACATATCTGTGTTGCAAGTGTCTTGTATGAGATTGCGAAGCTAAAATGTTGTGGTTGATAAATCTCTATAGGATTGTTTTGGACGACCAATATCAAGTGCTCCTGATGCTTGGTTTGATGTTGTTGAGCGTTATTCTAATGACAACAATAAGACCCTAAAGTGAGTACTTTGTTATGAAAGCACACAGTTCATAGCTTTCTAATTTGTAAACCATTTTCTCTCACTTTTCGTTTTGTTTTTTTGTTTTTTTGGTGGTGGGTTAATGTGTGTGATTGTATTTGATGCAGACGAACAACGAAAATAAGTAGGTGCCTCAACTTGGGATCATATAATTATTTAGGCTTTGCTGCATCTGACGAATACTGCACACCTCGTGCCATCGAGTCATTGAAGAAGTTTTCCCCAAGTACTTGTAGCAGTCGTGTCGATGGGGGTAATGATTGTTCTTTTAAAATATGTTTCTGGCTATGTGTATCTGGGTATGAACTAAATCAATTGTTCCACCAGGAACTACAACATTGCACAAAGAACTGGAAGAGTGTGTTGCAAACTTTGTTGGAAAACCAGATGCTATGGTAACTGGCATGGGTTATGTGACGAACTCTGCCATCCTACCTGTCCTCATTGGGAAGGTATCTACATGAAGTCATTTACTAGCTTAGGATACTCTTATAGACGTCTCAAGTTCATGTATGAACTCTTTTTGGTAATTGCATTTTATCTGCAGGGAGGGCTGATAATTAGCGATTCATTGAACCACAACTCAATTGTGAATGGTGCCCGAGGCTCAGGAGCTACAGTTCGAGTTTTCCAACATAATAGTAAGTTTTATATGGCTCTCATATTTCGAGCATGATTATTCCCTGAAAAGCTCTCTTTGTTCATACAAATCCATTTTCCATCTTTCTTTCAGCTCCTTCGCACTTGGAGAAAGTTTTGAGAGAGCAAATTTCTGAGGGACAACCTAGGACACATAGACCATGGAAGAAGATAATTGTCATTGTCGAGGGGATATACAGTATGGAAGGAGAACTCTGCCAGCTTCCAGAGATTGTTGCAATATGTAAGAAATATAAGGTAATACATTTGTTACACTGCTAAATGATCCTGTACTTGCTAGAAATGATTTCACTCTAGTCATTCAAAACAGATTAACTAAGTATCACTGTTTGCTTGTTGTTTTCTACTTGTTGCAGGCATATGTTTACCTGGATGAGGCTCACAGCATTGGAGCAGTTGGAAAAACGGGAAGAGGTGTCTGCGAATTATTAGGGGTTGACACGGCGGATGTAGATATAATGATGGGAACTTTTACAAAATCATTTGGATCATGTGGTGGTTATATAGCTGGATCCAAGGTTGGTACTTCCATTGATTTTGGTCATATCAAGAAGCCTTATGATTGAAATTGATTAAGAATATCAGTAGAAGTTAACCAAATTTCCGCCTTATTATCTCCCTCTCATGTATCATTTTCACTTCCAGGAGGTTATACAGTATCTTAAATACACTTGCCCAGCTCATCTATACGCAACTTCAGTATCACCTCCAGCTGCTCAACAAATCATATCTGCTATTAAGGTCATTCTTGGAGAGGATGGTACCAGTCGAGGGGCTCAGAAACTTGCACGGATTCGTGAAAACAGCAACTTCTTCAGGTCAGAGCTGCAGAAGATGGGCTTTGAGGTTCTTGGAGACAATGATTCCCCTGTAATGCCCATAATGCTCTACAATCCAGCAAAAATTCCTGCTTTTTCTAGGGAATGTCTGAAGCAAAATGTGAGTTTACTGTTAATTCACGTGCCAATCACTCGTATTCTTATCTTTGATTCATGAAAGCCATTCTAGTGCATTTCTTCGTTTCTATTAGTGTTCTGGCTTTCAGACCAAGTTAGATAATACATCATGTTGGGACAGGTTGCTGTTGTGACAGTTGCTTTCCCGGCTACTCCTCTACTTTTGGCCAGAGCGCGTATTTGTATATCTGCCTCACACACCAAGGAAGATCTTCTCAGAGCCTTGGAGGTATGTTTCAATTCAACTTAAGAATGTGATGCCTTTTGGAGGATCTGGGACTCTTTACAAAACTATGGTGATATAATTTGGTTTGCAATTTGACAGGTTATCAGTCGAGTCGGTGATTTGGTGGGTATAAAATACTTCCCTGCTGAACCCAGTAAGCAGGAGACAAACGCCATCAAATTGGAATAAAGAGTCGAATTCAGGGCTTCAAAATTGTAAATTTGTAAGGCAAAGCAGGTGATCCAATCATCAAAATGTGCCCCAGACATTCTGAGGCTTTTGCTGGAAAACATGAAGCATTCAATTATCTTTAAATCTGTTTCGTATCTGCGACCTTTTGGAGGGTCTTGTTGTATTTCACTGTGTGATCCTCGATGAAATTTTGATGAGTCAGACATACAGATGCAGCTCGCATTGGTTAAATATGTTATCAGTTATGTTTCAAACTCAACTTTCTTGTATATATTCCAAAGGCGGCAGTGAAGGGACAAAATCCATTCTAATCTGATCCTCATTTTATAATTGCCATCGACCAATGCATTGTCGCTTAAATCTGTTTCGTATCTGTGAATCTTTTGGAGGGTCTTATTGTATTTTGCTCTGTGAGCTCTCATTCATTCAAAATATGTTATCAGCTATGTTTCAAACTTAGAATTCTTGCATGTTTCAAAATCAGAGAGTAATGAAAATTCACAAGGTCTAACCAAACCCTGAAACACGCAATGCAATTATACAAGCAAATTCTTTACATTATGCTGCTTCAGATAATGATACATCAAATACAAATTGCGATAATTTTCCCTAGAAGGAACACAAACTGATAGCAGAATTGAGCTGGAAATGGCCCTAGAACTCATAAGTCCACACATTATGGAACTTCCCGGATTGTGGCACACAAGGACTTGATCATTGTGGATATATATATCTCGGGAAATGCCAGAATAATGAAGCTATATATCTACATATTGGCCTTGCGCTATAAAACTCGCATTTGCTTCCTGAAAATTGTTGAGCAACTACATGCAACTAGTGAATGCTATATAACTCTACTGCACAACAGCATCATCATATGGAAATCACCTTAACATTGGATTTTGTTTAATTTAAAATCATTCTAATATAGATAGTTGAGATCTGTATCAACGCTGCCACTCTTACCAATTTGTCGCCATAAATACTGAAGATCATAATTCAAATGCAAGAAAGACTGTATCACAACTCCTAATATTAGACATCATCTCTCACAAGTGAATTTATACCTTTTCTCTTGAAAGAGACGCACAGCTAATGTCACTGCCAAACTCCAACCCCTTTGTTAAGCCAACTCTCATTCATCACATTCAAACCCTGCCCTAACTAGAATGCAGACTTTCCCTGCCAACATCTCAGCAATAACCCTTCAACCCTCCTTAATGAAGGACATTCTAACAACAATGCCTCAACCCTTAGACTCTACATCCTGATCCCAGTCACGTGAAGGATGTATCGGGAGAAAATCCCTTGAGTGACATCCAATCTACAGTTAAATGCCCTAAGAGAACTATGCAAACTCTTTACATCTGATCTCAACTTTCAGGTCTAACAAATTCACCTCCTTGTCTATCTCCACTCTGCCATTAACCTACCAAATAGGTTTACAATTAGAACTCGCAGAAAATACCTCTATACATTGATCAGTTTATCCCCTAGCCAAATTTGGCTTCAAATAAAAGCCACAGACGATTACTGCAAAAACACAGCAGCAAGTGTACTGAATGCTTTGCAGAATGAAAATAGGATACACTAATTTTCTGTATACAACATTATTGATATCATAACAACCAGAGACGTAATAGATAAATAGCTTAAATTCAACAAAAGACATCTTTAGCTCTGGGAAATCATTATATACATTAGATATCGGCTCAAAATTATTCTGCATGCCTGGGTGGAAAGAATGAAGACTGGAAAGGAAAAGACTACAATTGGTCCTTCCTCCAACCAATTCTAGGCTTTTCCCTTGCCCATTCTGTCCTAAAGGCTACAACCAGATAAGAAAAGATAGTTCCTCATCATGGTCTCCCTATGATCAATGAAAAACTACAACTAGTCCAGCATTGTTATAAAAAAGAAAATATGGATTTGCACTCAATTAAAGAAAAGGTAAATAGTGCAATGAAACAAAACCTACTCATCCAAAAATACCACTGAGTTGAGATTTGAGAGCAAAATATAACCAAAAGCTCAAACCAGTTTTACTTTCAGGCATGTATCTTACATTGCCGTGGCTGAGGATTTTTTTTCTTCTTCATTTTGGTCTTTCAATCACCAACAGTCACAAAAACAAAAGTCAAGAAAACCCCTTTCCAAGCTTCTGAATTGCACAATACATTTTCCTTCTGGTACCAACTGCATTTATGCCCATATCTTTGAGGTCCTCCAAAGTTAACATGGGCAATACTTCATCATCCACCTCATGAATTTCAAACATCGGGGCATAACGACCTAATCCTAGGCCATTGAGCCAAACCCTAACACCATCTTCCCCACACGTCCCTCTGCCTTCATTCCCATTTCTATCCCCACTAGTCCCTCTACAATTCCAATCCCTTGCATCATTATCCGACGGCCCAGATAGCTCAACACCATCATGGTGGTCCCTACCCTCTGAAACCCTAGTCCTAATGGGTCTCCTACTTCCATGGTAAAGCACATCCCTTTCATTCAAATGCCCATCCACACCCAAATTGTCGGAAGAATGAATTGGGCTCTGGTCTTTCAAAGGAGACTCCGAGTTTTCGACATCAAAAACCCGATACCCATCTTCAACATCCTCACCTCCGCTAAATTTATCATCCCCTTCAGCAGCAGCAGCATCACCACCTTCATCAATCTTGGAAGAGACCCAATTGGATCTGACCCTTTTCGTGTTCGAAGCTCTTTTCTTGGTGTCCTTGACCTTCCAGCTACCAATGGCAACACTATCGAGATTTCCCTCTCTATCTTCGCCGTCTAGGGTTTCTTGGAAGTCGGCACCAGCGCTCAAATTCGTTAAAGGTCGAGTCTTTGAGGACTTATTGGAGTCTTTCCGGTGATCAAGTGGGAGCTTCCATTGCTTGGTGGTGCGTCGCACGTGCGAATCGTACGGCTGGTCTCCTCCGATGTCGCCCAATCGGACGCTGGGCCTTCGCTGTCGCTTCGATCCCACGGTCTCGGATGAACCCAACATGAGTTGTCCGCCGTTGATCTGACCCATCGGTGGTGGTATCTCCGCCATCGAATCCGATTTTATCTTTTTATTTACTCTAATTTTTTGAGAGAGAGAGCCTACTGTTGCCTGGATTGAGTTTCTCTTAAAAGAGACTCAACCCTTCTCTGTGTTTGTTAAGTGAAAACGGGGGAAGAAGCAAAAGCGCTCTTTGGCCTTTTGGATGTAGCGCTTGTGCCAACTGTAGCAATGCCTACAAGAGTGTCCTTTTGGTCGCTTTCTAGAGAGAGAGAGAGAGACAGTAAATGAAGTGATTGACGAGAGAGATAGAGGGAAGAGGGAAGAGGGAAGAGAGAAGAGAAGAAAGGGTTTCAGTGAGTGAATGACTTTGGATTTTGGGGGTTTGGAGAGAGAGAGAGAGAGAGAGAGAGAGAGGGAGTGTGTGTGGGTGTGGGTGTGGGTGTGTTGTGGTCTAAAGGGGGCTGACACGTGGCTCTCTCTCCACGTTATCATCAGATGGGAATGTCCCATTGACCACTAGATATCTTTACTCTCTATCAAATCAATATTTATAAATTTTGACCCAAAAAAGAAGATCAAAATCTATAAATGGTGCATGGATGGATTTGTTGTATTTTGAACCTCTGCTCTGCTCCTTTTTTTGCCAATATGGAGATTTAGATTTAGCCCTCAACATCATTCACTCATCACTTGCATGTTTTTAGCTTTTTAGGTTGTCTATCCACTCTCGGATTCCAATTCTGAATGGTAAAGTTCTGTTGGTCCCCCCCAATTCCAATGAAAGGCAGAGGCGCACCTGCCCCATTCAATTCTCAATGCTAAGATATGTCTCTTCTGTGAAGAGAGCCAGATTTTTCCCAATATTTTGTTATACAATTCAAGAAAATAAAAAAAAGTTCGTAAATGATTCATCAAATCATGAAGCTTCACAAGCCATCTAGGATGTTCCTTGACAGTCCCGGAAAGTCAATTTGTTTGTTTCTATCCATCAGGATAGGTGCTGACGTACAACAGTTTTTTCCACCAAAAAAACGTACAATAGTTTTGGATCTATTTGATGAAGTTTTTATTTTTTGTTATTTTAATCGAAAGTAAATAATTGATTAAAACAATAGCGAAAATAAAAATAATAATAAAGGAGCAATTAAGGAGGCACAAAAATTTGAAAAAAAATTGAAAGAGGAAATGAGAGAGAATAGGCCCTGCACTGCAGCTCCTTTCCCAATCAAAGCCTGGCTTGAATGCTCCATCATGTCCAAGAAAGAAGTTGATGCTGATGATAAATGTTACAGATTTGAAATGCATTTTCCCCATTCATACAAGCACTTTAAATCATGGTAAGAAGCCAATTGGATCAGAATTTTAATTTTTTTGGTCAGACTATTGCATCAGAATTCAGGTACAAGAGAATTATAAAATAATAGACCTGTCCTTGTGTCCAAAGAATCATTTGTAAAACCTCATGCGATGAATTCTTGTCAGACACTGCTAATATTTTCCTTTTGGCTATCGAAAATCAAAGTTACGATGAATGCAGGGCCACGAGAAACTTACAACGCTTTCAAAACTCTACATTGAGCAGGCCAGCTGCTGATCTTCCTGATCAATTTTGAGCAGCTTCTCCTTTATACATCCTTAGCTGAAGGGTGACACTTATGGACCAAAAGATTCAGGTACATATTCGCTTAGTTGCTTCGGTGTAAGGAATGGTCCAGTAACCTCAACCTTAAGTGGTTCACACAGTGCAAAGCATACCATGCCGCGGACTATGCTCCAGAGGATACATGGTTGCACTTTTCACATATTTCTGATGGTCAATAGCAGCCTTTCTAAGACTTAGAAAAGATGTAAGCTTTATTTTGACTTGCTTCGTTATAATTGAACACATCCGCAGTGGGTCTGCATACCCTGCTCCAATCCTCCTATAGAAATGAACAAACGCGTAATTGCCACTTTGAAGTGGAACAATATAATGCAATATGTAAGATTGAAAACCCTCACAATACAATGCAGAACTGAATCAGAATTGTACAGGAAAGATTGAGCATCAGGTGTAGACTAGAGGTTTCCTATATAAATAGCCAGACATGGAGCAGAGCTTGGATTTGATAAGTACCATCACTGTCAACCCTCTTCTCTTACCCCAATTATTAAGTTCTTTCATGGGATGGGATTGTTGGGCTGTGTCAGAAGTTCCTAACTATAAGAACGATATATGAGATTTACAGAGATGCATGACTCAATGTTGGTTGAACTCCAGGTTACTGATAATAGCTACTGCTTATTTTAAAGAGAGAATCTAATTTTGTGGTTGCTGACTGTATTGCTCAATGGAGCTACAATCTGGACTTAGGTGTTTGTCTTCTTGATATGCCTCCAAGCTGGGTTGGTGCTAGCCTTGTTGATGATCTGCTTGGGATCACTAGGACTCGGTCTGTAGTAAGTAGTTGCTGTGTGTCCTTGGGGTTTTAACCCACACACCCCTCCCCCCCACACCATTAAAAAAAAAAAAAAAGTAAATAAATTTTGTAAGTTTACCTCAACAATTTCTCTGATGCAATTCTAGCAGCAGTAACTGCACTACGGTCCGGTACCCATTGCACAACACGGTTTGGATCAGCTCGAATAGGCGAATGAATTTTGATAAGCTTAACAAGAGAAATAAAACTTATCAATAACAAGAAGAAAAATTAAAAATGATCAAGTATACGTTAACCATTCTTCTCACCACAGTACTATTTTCAAATAGACAAACAAAGGACGGCTAAAGTTCTGGATTCTTAAAACTTATTTGAATAATTTCAATTTATTGAAAGGAAAAAAAAACATATTTGAAAGAGACAAGGTTTGTTGACTTAACTAAAAAAATTTACAATCTGGAATCCATAGAAGGAGGGTTTCTTCCCCCATACCACCTTCAAGATACAATTACTAATACAGCTTATATATCCAGATTACAGACAAAAAGAGAGCATTAAACACTTACACCCAAACACTCCATCATCTGGTAGTATGCCCTACCATGTAGAGGAGTATGACCTTGTCGAGATTCTGAGAAATATCTAGTCCTGAAAGGATGTTTCAAGATCCTCAATCAGATAAACATTTTAACATAGCGAGGAAATATTTTGTAGGAGAAATTGGCAGCAGGGGCAGAAGGAAATTATTTTTACCATTCTTTATATCCAGGATCTACAGTGAAACCATACATATCTACCGAGTCACATATAGAGAGCGCAAATTCAAGAGCCTTGAGCCCAGTTCCTTTTGCGGCAGAACCAAAGGAAGCACCTAGCAGGAGATATACATGATTTTTTATTGGAAGTTCCTGCGCAAGGCAAAACCAAAAGTTGTAAAAACAAAACAACATTACTGTTTGCAGTTAAATGGATATGCAGCAACAAGAACTTGGTGGAGTGTTAAGTCAAGACAAGTTATTAAAAAACAACGTACAAACCCGAATCATCTGGTTCATAGCATCATGAATTGTTGTTTTGATGATCAAGACTTCCTTCCTTGACTCTGCAAGATTTGTATATTTAGTGTTACTTCTAGTAATATGCAATATTTATAAAGTAAGTGGACCAGTTCTCGTACCATCTAACTCCACAACTTTATCAAGAGCTTTAGCAGATCCCCTGTTAAGAAGCCGAAATGTGCTTTTCTTCCCCACATGATCGGTATAGTTCTGTAGTAGAACAAAAAGGTAAGAAGATTTCTCAAAGTCAAGTACCCATCATTGTTTCTAACTCTTAATATAGAATCAGCTTGACCTGAATTGGTGCACCATTTTCTCTAATAACAGCATCATACCCATCAATCTCCTTCCCAAACCTTGTTTTCAAAAGATCTCCTGAGTTTCCAATCACAGCACATCGGCCAAACATCTGTGGAACATATGGTGGTGTTTCCGGGAGCACCAGTGAAAGTTTTTCCACACATAATGTTTTATTCTTACAGCGGTTGCTGCAATACAGAAATACGCTAAATCAACTACATATTCATCCAATAATTGTCCACTCAAAAATTTGTATCTTGAGCAGTACTCACAGACGATCTCCTTTATTAATCCTATGCCACGCATAATTCTCCCATCCATTTGGTAAGGAATCAATGAACTCCCTGGTCAGTATTGTGGTACTATTCCGCACCTGAGCAATCAACTCACTGAATAACAAATCAATTGTAAAGCATAAAACAAAATCAAACTTGACATTAAAAAGGTACTAAGAAAAAGGAAGAATTGATTTCAACGTGCACACTTGCAAGTTTCATTTCATGACAAAGAAATGACAGATCTCAGTTCCTAAGTCGTGCGCATTGCTATGAATGATACATACATTAGGAGACATGATAGAATACTCACCTGTTCCCATGTAGCCACAGCTTCACAAAGATTAAACTCATACGATAAGCCTTCAAGCTCACCGGTTTTGGCATCTTTCTGTTTACACATAAAATTCAGACAATACATAAGCCTAAAGAAGCAACTTATATTAGTCGACAACTGCAAAATCGCCGAAAGAGATGCCAAGACATTGCAACTTCTGTAGAGTATTGCTTGAAGAGAAATGAATCAATACAAAAAGGGATTTAACAATGTTTCTTTTTATTTTAAAGATTATGGTTATCTTATCCCAACTCATAAACGCAGTTGTCTATAAAATCTCATTTGTAAATTCGGAACATTTCAATGGAGAAAAAATTCACCCATTTAGGAATGGTATCACCGGGAAACTGCATCGTGACTTGACAGTAATCTTTACCAATCGAAGCTTGCAAACCTAATCCATTTGCAGCCTGCATCATAATCATATGAAGCAGGTACGTAAATAAGCAATGTTAGACCACCAATCACAACATTCGGTATAACAAGTACCAAGGCGTATAAATTCTAGATGAATATAACAGGCACAAAATGCTAACATTTCTCACACAAAAAATACTTCAATTAAACGTACTTTACTATCCGCCACCACAGCAAAAGCATATAAACTTATGATTATATATGTGTGTGTATATACATATAAAAAAGCAGACAATTCAATTCATAGAAAAAAAATCGAAAAATCAAACAAAGGAGAAGGCTCACCACACATTTTTGGAAACCGGTCTGCAGAGATTGCAGTGCTTCCACATCTTCTTCGGTAAGCCGATGCGTCTCATCTATATCACAGAATTCAAATCATACACATAAACATATACGTATTCAACATGCGTAGAGAGAGAGATGCATACAGAGATCGGAGACGCCAGTGATGTAGATGAGGATGGCGACCAATCCAAACAGTAGAGATACTACGAACGCCAACTGCAAAAGCCTCATCGGCTTCAAGAGATTCAAGCTTTGGCAGCAAAAGCTCTCCTTTGAAAATTGACGATTGGTTTGATTTGCTACCTTCTCCGAGCTCTGGATCTCACAGACTCATTTCGCTTGCTCTTTGTGCTCTCACCTCTTCCTCCCACTGTTCCGAGTAACAGAAAAACTGGACAAAGAAGACCGCGTAATTGCAATATTAGCCCACTTAATTTAGACCCAAATTATGGTTGGCCTGATTTCGTCTTAATGAGCCTATGGGCCCTTAAGGCCCAACATTCCATACAGCCGTCACCCAAATGTATTATTTGGACACCCACCCCTCAATTCAAAAATTTCAGCTGTCTTTATAATTTAGAAATTGAACATTAGAAAATTAAAAAAATTAAAAAAATTTAAAATACAACTTTTTTATTATTAAAAAAAACCCCGACATTGCAGACAGCATAATCACATAAGTGGATTTGTTGAGCCATTATGCCATCAATAATATTGATTGGACGTTTTAGAAGGTAAATATCATTAGGAATGTCAATTTTCTTCCCATCCCCTTTATTTGTGCGGGGGTCACCTTAATTGGTACGGTCTCTGCCCCGTTTTCCCTTTTAAGTTTATAAATATAAAAATAATCCTAATATGAGTTTCGAATCCCCGACAAAACATAAATGATAATAGTATCTCCGGTCCCCACCTATTCCGTTGCCATTCCTAAATATCATGCAACAACAGTGCAACATCAGTTTGTTGTTGCAACTTACAAGTTACAAGGATTGCGTGGAACAAAATATAAACCAAGTTTTAGCCAAAAAGAAATTATAAACCAAGCCCCCTAGTGTACAATTCTAGGGCAATTGTCCCCCAATTGCCCATGCCTCCTCAGATGCAAAGAGATATGGACACCACCCTATTAAATCAGTGTCACCTTCTTTCTTCGTCACCAATAGACAAAAGGGACAAGCCATTCAATGGCCAAGGGGCCTTGCCATGCAGCTTTGCTTCCTGCTGGGCCATGGGTGGAGCCAGGGCCCTATTGGCCACCACCATGGGCCTGCATGCATCCTCCCCCACCGTTGTGCCTAGTTTTGGTTTTGGTCCCTCCCTAATGAGATAGATTATGATTTTATAATAATGACTTTGATTTAAAAAATAATAATAAGGGTGTTATCAAACGAACCCTAAAATTAACTGAGTACACTCTACTACTAAACTATTTATTGAATTACTAATTTATCCTAATATAAAATGACCAAAAAAAATAAATTGAATTGTGAAACAAATATAATATTTTAATAAGTTCACCCTACTCACCATATTTAACCTATAGTCATTATCGTCTTTATTATTCCTAGTTTCTCCGAAGGAAATTAATCACATCTCCAAAGATGATGGTCATTAGAGGCAAAGAGGCCCCATTTCCAATAGCAATGATTGTACCAACATACATTAACAAGTAATCCAACGATTCAGCAAAGGAGAAAAGCTCGTAAATATGGTACTATTTTGGTGCCATCCTCCTTGCTCTTGCTTGTATCTTGTTAGTTGCTCGATTTTGGGTCTTTACTTTGCTAGATTTTAAAGAAATTTTCAATTAATTTTAAAATTCGTTTAACAACACCTAAAAATAACCTCACGTCCTTATCATTTATGGCTTCAATCGACAACGAAAGCAATAGAGTTGTAGCCGTATGGGAGGGTTTTTTTTTTTTTTGGGAAGTAAATGCATGCCTTATCTAGTTGAAGGCTGAGTTTAGTCTTTCTTTGTAAGATTTTGTTTGTGCCAAGCAAACCTGAAACATCAGCAACAAGTGTTTCTTGTCGTTTTTGTGATGCTTCCTGGAAGCACTTGTCAATTGTTGTTTACATTTCTTACACACCATGTTCTAATATACATATTTTTTTTCCTCATTTTAATTAATTAATAAAATTTAATGAAGAAAGAAACCATATAACCTAATTCATATGTAGGTTTCACTTTGCGAATGTGGTCGATCAATATACATGGTCCGTTTAGCATTTCTTTTAATTAATTTTAACAAATCAAGTATTCATCATTTTATCTTAGTGCGAAGGAGGAAAATGAATTTAAGATATTTTTTAACATTATGAAAGAATAATACTAGTAGACGAATGACTCCTTAGCTTGAGTCCAAGCATTGATATTGATTTCAAAAAAAATAGGGATTAATTAAGTTTTGTCTTGTTGTCCAAGCATCAAGTTGATATATAGGTATCCTTATCCGGTACTATACTATTTCGTATGGTCAAATAACAGTTGAAAGGAGAGTGACACGAAAATCGGGGTCATAAGAGTATGTCTAATGTGAGGGTGGGGGCAAGGGGCTAGGTGATGTTTCAGCCCCTCAAGATGGTATTATTCACAAAATTTAATCTCTCAAGTTTTTTGTGGTTCTAGTGGTGGTGAGAGGTTAGGAGCAAATTATAAAAAATAAAAAATAAAAAGCAAAACAGCCCAGCAAGCAACTAGCCGTTCCAAACTGGGAAAAAAAACAAAAACAAAACTCAACTATTTTTCGTTGAAAAATCAGCTTTTGGAGGGCCATGTGGCAATGCCTCAGGCCATTGCATTTGAAATTTTTGCGCTTTTGTTTTTCAAAAGCTGACTATGAGGTCTACTCTTTTCTAGGTCAGCACTGAGGCTAAACCAGCTCCTTATTTTGCTTTAGGTCGAACTGGACTGAGCCAAACACATACATTAGAAAGTGTTTTATAATTTTTTTTTTTTCATTGAGGCCAGCTCTGGACCTAGCCCAAGCCAGATAAATCCCATTAGACATGCTCTAAGAAAGAATTGTAAGCATAATTGTTCAATCCGCACACATTATAAAATACGAACTCATCGTTTATACATATCATAATACGTAGATTAGTTTTCAGACATGTGTAAAATACATATATTAATAAGTTGAGTCACATAATCTTTGACGAATAAATGTATATGTTATTATATATATATATATATATGTTGATTTGTATCATTGTCACAGTACTAATTAAAATTAAATTCTATGATCCATCGATTCGAAGTCCCATAACTTGAAAATGGGATATCCGACAAATGGCACCTGCACAATAAGATGTTCGTACTTGTAGCTTGGGACGCCAAGCTAGCTGGAGCATGCAGCTTCACCAAAAGAAGAGAAGTTATAATAAATGAAATGATAATCATATGTCTGTTGTCCTGAGAAAGAAATTAAATGGAAGTGACATTAATTTTCAAGCGACTAGTCATAAAAAGCGATTGGCATGCATCCAATTGGGCTGGCATGATGGTCTGCGATCTGCATGATTAATGTGTGATTAGAATTTGGAGGTTGTGAGTGAGAGAGATTTCCAAGTGATTATTGATTGTACGGCAGCTAGCCAGCTTGCTAGGGGAAGGGCCAACTTAAAGAGCCAACCATACATATATAGATGATAGAATTCGGCTGGCCAACATGGACGCGAAATCAAACTAATTCAGTTCTTACACGCATTATCATAAAGTGCCATATGAGAATTTGAACATGAGATAATTGGTATGCAAGTTAAGGCTCTATATCACCGGACTAAATTTCATTGGCGAAACAGTCTATATTTTAAGTCCTCCTTTAAGGGTCACCATGCGAAAATCATCCCTATCGAAAACTCTTTGATCATCCAAATGAGCCAAAAAAATAACACAACTCGTTATACAACATCTCTCTTTGTGGGTTTTGTTTGGATGCATGATGGCTTTGCTTTGATAGTTGTACGGAGCTAGGGTTGCTAAATGTCTCTCCTTTTTATGCGAGAGACTTGTGGAAAAGTTTACAGAAATTGATTTCGTACGGTGCCATGGCTTTTGCTTGCTATAAGCTGGATGGTTTTGGAAACGTTTCTTTTGTCCCAATGCAAGGAGACAATGATGATTGAGTGCTTGGCTAATTAATGATATAGCACCCTTTTAATCATCATTCAAATTCGCTAGAATTTCATGGAATATGTATCATGTCCATTCATGATTATTTCATATGCTCGCATTCAACAACAAATAACACAGAAATTCGATACCAACTATAATGTGTGACTGATTATATAATAATGTTAAGGATAAAAAAATTATTAGAAAATGGATTGTCGATATGTCATCAATATATATATTTTCGACATAATCGATACAATATTCACGTATACTCTACAGATACAGAGAGTGTATGATATATACTATATTCAGAAGTTTTATTTCAGCTGAGCCAAGTGGAAAATTTGGAACAGTCTGCGCATCAAACAAATTAAATTTGTAGGCCACCATTTCTCTTTGTTGGTCATGATTTGATAAAAAGAAACTCTACTGAATAACCAATATAAAGCCATGATCTATCATTTATGAGTATGACCTTCTCATCTCATATATATCATGTTTTTTTATGGACACCTGTGGAAGATAAAAGAGAATAATGAGAGGGAACCAAAGTTTGATGCATCAGTTGCTTCTAGAGCTGACAGTTTGTTCACACCTTTGCTCTTTAACTTTAAGAGACGGGACTGGAGTTTGGACAATTCTGACAATATGATTGCGAAATTTTCTTGTTTGAAACCTAATTTTCGAGAAGAGAAATTCAAATTCAGACGGCAACTAAACTAACTCACGTCGCCAACAGTTTTATATGTTATTGACATATACAAAATATTGCAAGTAGAATAGACGTGGCCGACTGATTGGGAAGAACAATACAACATGTGGGTCAGCACAAAAAGGCAGGTGGAACCACACAAAAAACCACATGGATTGTCTTCCTCCATAGAGCCAATAACTTAGCTTAAGCCATGTCGACCGATTTAAAAAGAAGAAGAATTTCCCAAACAAAGTTATATATATATATATATATGCTACTTATGGATAATATAGTTCCTTCTGAATGTGCTTGTTTGAAAGCCTGCCCCGATTTCTGTGTTTAATATATATTTTCCTCCAATTCATAATTGTCATTCCTGTGGTGAAACATTTTACAGCAATGTTTGGCATCAGAACAATTATTTCTCCCTTGGTACATTGGTAAAAGCATTTAATGAAAAACTGTATATGACTGTCATAGTTCAGTTCAAAGAAGTTAATGAATGTGGTCCTCTGCAACACTGATCACACAGTAAATTTGAATTCGCGCAATCACTTATAAATTACACATGTAAAATCGGTAAACATTGTTTGGTATCGGACATCAATTTACAGTACTTGATACTTAATCAATAATATGAAAACGATAAAGATTGTTTGATATCGGATATCATACTTGGTCAAAACTATCTGATATCAATCAAAAAAATATGCCCTCTTTAGAGCTCCAAACCAATAAGCTTAGATCTGCATGTTATTGTTCTTTTTTGTTGTTAAGCTGTTGCTCTAATTATTTATGCTCAACAGGTGCTCTGTCAAGAACCGTTACCTTAGATGGATAGGGGGAATTAATTAACCTCAGGTCCTCAGAAACCTCTGCTCACAATAAAAGCCAAGACACACAAAAGATTCCACAAAACATGTAACGCCAATTAAAACAACAGCCTGCATAACCAGTCATGTCAACTACAGCCTACAGAAACAGGATCAAATCAACCCAACTTTTAGGCTTTTTACTTCCTTTCTCAAATAATGGGCAACAACGGTTAAAAAAATAACTGAAATAACAGGAATAACTGTAACCACAAGAATTGGTCAAATATATATATATATATATATATATATATTGAATGGTTATTATTTTATACATAGTTTTTCTTTCACATAAAAATTAAAGTTCCAAGCTTTAACTACCACCACCACCATTATACAGGTTCTTGGAATTTGTGCATTTGCATAATAAGAGAGACTAAGGAAGAGAGAGGGAGAGTCCAGAATGGACAGGAACAAGGGATCTAGAAAAAGATTTGGTCTTTGTTGGTCGGTTGTTATCTGTCCTTTGTGTTCTTCATCCGTTGATATTGCTGCTACCCTTTATTCATTTTCAGAGCCCACTACAAAAATATATATTGTACTTGGAACCAGTGCCTTTGGCTTTGGGTGAAGAAGCCCCTCTCCAATGGAACTGATGATGCTGATTATTAAAAAAAAAAAAAAAAAAAATTTCATGTCTGAGTTTCTTTTTCTCTGGTTTTGGCTGGCTTTTTGCAGTAGTCTCCTCACAAACTGGAATAAGACCAATAAAAAAAGAAGAGAACTTTATCAATTTGAAGTCAACAAAAGTGGAACATATTTTTAAAAAAATCAATACAAGTACATGGTATTTGTTTTTAATTAACTTGAAAGTATGAGACAGGAATTGAGGGGCCAACCATATGCCTGTATGCTTGTGGGGGCAGCTGCTTGGATTATATTAATTGAAAGTTGTTGCCGAAGCCAGACGGATTGAGAAAGTTTTGTCTTTGATCCTCCACATCCCACATTAGGCTTTCACTGTCCTGAAAATGATATGTTTGTCATGGACCTCAAGGTTAGAGAAATAGGATTAATTATTCACCCAAAAAAAAAGAAAATAGTACTTGCTATTTTTGAAGAAAAATTGGAAATGGGTTAACAAGATTTGGTCAGAAATATATACCTGAGAAAAGTCATTTGGCCTCTGCCCTTGTTGAAGTAGAATTGAAGCTGAACTGTCCGGGAAAGGATAGTTGTTAGCTGTGGAGAAGGTGGTGTTGGTGGTGATGTTGGTAGATGTATCAGCAAAAGGTGTGGGCTGTGTGGGGCTGCATTGTGGCACAGATGGATATGGTGATGCCATGCTACTCAATCTCTGAATTTACATGTCAGATAAAAAGATAAATATATTAATGGCAAAAAAAAAAAAAAAAAATGTCAGTAAATTGGTCAAAGTGCAAAGGGGGAAGTTCTAGCTATTTACCTCTGGTTTGACCATCAAAGCACCCAAGTCCATTCCAAAGTCATAGAACAAGGGGTTCACAGAAGCAAGCTTCATTGAGAGGAACTGGAAAAATGGTGGATAAAAATAAAATCATATTGGGTAAATTCAGACAGTTAAGGAGATAAATTTTACATGTGGGTTTTACAGTAAAAAACAGTTTGAAGTAATTGTTGTGGTACCTCCACTTGATTTTGTAGGGACTGGACATAATTGATAATTTCATCCAGCATCACTGCCCTTCCAGTGACCTATATGTTTAAAGCCAATCACATGAATCTGTCAGAAAATTACACTACTTCTAAAAACATAATACATACAAGTCCATATTAAGGTAAGAGAGACAAGGAAGCTTAGAGAGCTTGGTTCCACCTTGTCACAGCCAGGAACAAGTCTTTGCAGCATCTTCATCCTCTCACTGATTTTCTCTCTTCTTACCTGAAAAAGGAAAAAAGTTACAATTATCAGACACAATTGGAATTTTGGGTGTGTTAAATGAAATTTCATGTTTTTTTTTTTTTTTTTTTTTTTTTTGTGGATAACAAGGGCAAACTGAAATGATGGGTGGCCATGTGTTCCAAGCAAATGATAAAGACTGAATTTTTTTTAGTACCCTCTCTGCAAGGCTGTGGCTATCAGTAGCCTGACCCCTCCTTGCTCTAACATGAATGTAACCTGTTGGAGGTTCATCTCCAACTTTGACCTGGTCTTTTTTATCTGATTTAGCCTTCTTTTCACCATCCAATTTCTTTTGCTTCTTTCCCTTGTGCTCTCTTGAAGCCTAATGGAAACCAAATCACAATTAAAGTACCCAACTTTGTGTGCCAAATAAGATCTGAAGTTCTGTAAAATTCAGATGGAAAGAAAAAGAAAAGAAATTTGTATTGTTTATACCTTGGATTGAGCAGAATTCAGAGATGATCCATTTCTGTTCTTTCTCTTCTTGTCCATAGAAGTCACTTTCTGAGTGACCTGCTCACCAGTTTCAAGCTTATCCACCACAGTAGAGGACTCTGTGCTCTGTTTCTTGGTCACAGAAGGCTCATTGTCACTGAGAGAAACCTTTGCTGAGCTGTGATCAACAGTACAGCTGCTTTCAACAGCTCTTGAATCAGTATTATGAACTTCCTGGATCAAAGGCTCAGAAGCGTAAGATGGAGAGAAATGGTCATCAATGTTGATGTTGTTAGGAGTGTAGGGCAAGAAAATTGAGTCAAGGAGAAAGGCAGGGTGGTATGAAAAGGCTGCCATATTATATAACCAAAAAAAAAACCTGAGAGCTTTGGAATTGGAAAATGGTCAAGTGTGGGAGGAGAGAAAGTGATAGAAGAGAGACTAATTGAAGCCTGAGGCAGAAAGTAGCAGTCCAGAAAAGTGGATATGGGTTCTGTCTCTGAGAAACTAGGAGGCCAGTGGCTTATATAAAGATGAGAAGGGTAGATAGAAGAAGACACATCCAAATTATGTATAAAATCTTTTGTAACTCATTCCCATGCAAAGTTTCTGTACATTTGACCAGTCTTATCTCATCAATCCCTCTCTCTCTCTCTCTCTCTTTCTCCATGAATTAATATGTAGCACTGTACATGAAAAGGCAAGATGAAAAATATGAGTAGCTGATAAAAATAAAAACCATAGGTATATTTATTGAATGCATGACTGACTGGACAAATAAAAACCAAATTGGGTTCTTAATTTACTGATAGAAACAATAATTGGTTAAGAGCTGTAGCATAAAGCAAGGGCTCAAATCAAATCAAATCAAATCACAGACAAAGTAACAACGAGGCTGTATATGTATAGCTTCTGCAAAATTAAATGAGCTGAGATGAAAGCACCCTTTTCATTAGCAAGGGACTGATCGACCTACATTTTCAGTGTGTGCTAGTTGGTCATCTGAATTCTGAACTCTGTAATTCTTAAACATTAAAATAAAAGTGATTGTGTAAATAAACAGAAGAAATTGAAACCAAAGGCTGCTTCTCTTCTCTTTCTTCTGCCATTCGTTTGAGGCTAAAGAAAGGTATATGATGATGTTCTTTTTCAGTTTGGTGAGAAGTACTGCCCTGCCCCTATCTTGGATTCATGATCCAACTTTTTTTCTTGTTGCACCAAAAATATACACCTCTACCCTCTTGTAATTGTACGTAATTTCTTTTTTAAGAGAAGATAGAAGTATGATCTCACTAATGATTAATTTTGCACTCTCTGAAGGGCCGTGTTGGTTTGATTAGTGGCTTAAATTCAAATTTAGTTATCTAAAAACCTGCATACATTCATATTTGAAACCACAAGGTGTGGTGCGATTGGCGAACTGCTACTTTCAGCTGGTGAGCTACTTTGTGCCTCAATGGCAGAGGTTCGAAACCCGTTAAAAACAATTTGTTGTCAGGGGGACAAGCCGAACTCCAAACAAGGATTAATCTCACCCTTTAAATGTGCGAACACCTCATAATATTTACCATAAATAAATAAATAATTAATACGTGTATAGAGGATTGTCGCTAACTCGCTTTTCCATTAAGGAAAGTTCACAACTAACAAATAGTTGTGAAGACCTGATTGATAAGTCAAATCAAAGTGGAATTCCCACGCATGTTCTTACAAAATGGAAATTTGACATTAAAAAAAGTTCTCTCTCTCTCTCTCTCTCTCTCTCTCTCTCAAAGAAACTTGTATCTTTAAACGTACACCATGCTTTTGCAATCTTTATATATATGCCACATACATCAAGACATGCTGTTCCAAATTAGCAATGGATGTGCTCCAATTATATTCATAATTAAGACATTTTCCTTTATTAATTGAAACAAATTTGGGCCTCCGTACCATCTATGGTTCCCCATTGTTAGTGCCCATTGTCGGGCCATATAAAAAGTAACATATGCACACACAAACATATTTTTAGAGAATTCTCTTTATAATACATCTTAAGATTATAACTTTTTGAATTATCATACAACATTCGAAGAGCTAACAAATGAGGAACATGAAACCGAACGCAAAGATGAGGAAGCTTTTGTCCGTGAGATTGACCACGTGCCCTTAACCACATGTACTTAAGATTATTTAATTGTTAAAAGTTAATTTACCACATGTCCTAAAGTTAAAAATGTAATTTGACTCACTAATTAGAACTTTTAGAAGAAACTTTTGTGTGAAGTTAATAAAAAGCGTTGGAGTTGTCGTTTTGGTTTGATCTTTGCTTTCAATTACTTCGAAGTACGTACAGAATTCAGAAGGAAAAGCTGTGTGTGTGTGCGCGCGCGCGATGACTTGTCTCTGTGCATGAAAATTAAAAGAGCATCATGGGATTCGAGAATCGTAAGGTATCTTTCAGTCCTCCCAGGAGCTCTCTTTGGTCCATGCAATGCAATGCCATCAAAAGCATCATTCGCCTCAGCCTCTCTGATTCATTCTGACTTTTCGGATGGTTTTTTATTTATTTATTTCTGTTTTCATTTTCATGAGAGATAGTGGTCCCTTCTTTCTTGTGTCATCTCCAACGTTCTCAAATCCATAATTTCCCACATATTTTATTGGGATCTTGGCGACCAATCACTTTCTTTGTTGAAATCGTATGTTGAGATTTTTGACTGACCCATATCCCATTGTCACACAACTTAATACGTGGCTAATCTCACCTAATATGATTTAAATATTTTACTTATATTTAATAAGAGATGACACAATGTAATAAGGGGGAAGGCAATTAAGCAATAGTCTTACAACTTAAAACTACCGAGTGAAAGTTGAGAGAAACCTCATAATATAATATTGTGATACGAATTTAATCGCAAAGCTCTGTTGCTTTTAATACTACCTCAAACCCTAGAATCACAAGGAAGCAAATATACCCTTAAAACATAAAATATTGTTTTTTGAACTAACAAAGCGGCAAGTTATGAACCCAAATTAGATTCGAAATCCAAATCTACAAAGGTTATAATTTCGTGTTTATGAGCCTACGCACATGTGAGTCATTTCTGTCATTTTCTCTATACATCAAGAAAATAGATAAAATCATTTTTAAGAGATTAAAAATCAAGCCGAGATTACTTTCCCATTGCCAATTAGTTTTTGCAATATCTGGTACATGCATAAATGATGAAATTAAATTTTGTCGGTCTGAACTGAACTTGGACCGTGGAAACTTGGGACCGCTTCTTCTTTTAACAACCCCCTCTTGGCCGGTTCTTCAAACTACTCAAGTCATGAACTACGACTATGGTCGAGAAATAAATGCACCTAATTGACTGGCTAGCTAGAATCGCGTTTTGGTGACGAAGATCACAACTGGCAATAGTAATATATGATTTTATTTTGAGCACGTTTTCCTCGTTTAATAATTTCCTTTTTTTTCTTCTTCTTCTTCTTCTTTCTCTTCCTCCTCCTCCCAAAACCCTAAACCAACAAAAACCCTGCAACAACCAAAATCTGTCCTCTCAAAACTTTGAATGATTTTGTGGTGGGGTGGCTGCATGCAATGTAACAAGCACAAAATCATTATTAATATTTGATGATTGGTGGGTGGCATTAGCAAATCTCCGTTGAGTGTGACGAGTCTTATTGACTAGGCGTGAACGACGGGGGGGGTCCTTTTTATTGTCACCGTTCTCTCTTCTTGTACGTGCACTGTAAAACAACACACACACACACTCTCTCTCTCTCTCTCTCTCTCTCTATATATATATATATATATATATATATATATGCAGTCGGTGCACACGTGCCAGCTCCTCATCACTACAGCTAGATCAGAGACTTTGAAGAATTGAATCTGGAAAGAAAAAAAAACAAAAAACATGTGAAACGTATGATTTCTCCATTGTAATGGTAAAAAAAAATATATACAAAATTATTGAAGCCAGGAAATGCCAGTTCGAAACATGGAAAAAGGGAGATGGGAAGCTTTTGGTATCTTTACAGTCCAAGACCAAGAAAAGAAAAAAAAAAGAGAGAGAGAAAATCCAGGAGATAAGGCATGCAACATGCAAACCTTAACATATGTGTGGATATGGTGGCCTTTCCAAACTCTCAAAATTAGACTCAGATTGGCCCAAAAAGGAAATTTTACCCATCTTGGAATTCAATTTCATAAATAAATAAAAACATATTTAAAATTAGGGCATATGCATTGTATTTACCCAAATGCAAGCTCGATCTGAAGGAAGAACCTTCATTTAATTTCGTAGGCTAGGCATGCACCTTCTCTGGCTCTTGTATGTTAGTTGTTCATTCATGTATTTTGTCTGTATCACACAAAGGACATGTGTTTTGTCCATTGAATGTTACGTATTACGCGTTAAGGAATGCGCTCTATTAAACCATATCTCTCGAGATGGTACTCCGACTTACTATATATGTTAAAAAACATATTATAAACATCAGTCAACGTCTAGTCCAAAATAATTTCATTTGGGCAGCTTTCTGCATTTTTCCTCCTATACATGATTTTGTGATGTGAAAGGTAATGAGGAAAGATCTCTTGATAACTACCTTTGTGTTATGCTTGGTGGAATATATTTTTTTTTCTTTTCACAAATCAAATTTTTAAGAAGGCATCCAAGTTGATCAGATGGGGGTTTAATTTCTTCTGGGAAATTGCCTCAAAATGTCATGAATGCATACAAATTTGATCAAATTGTGGTTTGGTTTGGAGTCTGGACGAGGGTTTTGTAGTGAAATCGCTTTCAAATTGCAACTGTCGGTTAGTGTTGCCTACGCGTAAACAGATAATGGACTGTGGCGTGCTGACAAACTCATCCAATCTCAATTTGATAACTAGTAAAAAAGAAATCTAAAACCTTTAAGATCAAAGATCTGCATAAAACGAGTTGCAATGAAAGCAAAATGCATGCATGCCCTGCCTGCCGCAGCCGTATAGTGGCAAATAAACATGTAACATCACAAACATATATTTATGGCATTTGCATGCCTAAATCTTTGTGTGTAACATCACAATTTAATGAATTTACACAAAAAAGCAAAAAGACGACGGTAAATCACCGTCGTGTATTCGGTTTTTCAATGGTCGTGGAATTCACCGTCATCTTTTCCCTCATAAACCACGACGCTAAATCACCGTCGTTGTTAAAATATACAACGTCATCAACAAATACAAAACGACGTCTTTGTACTGCAAAAAGATCTAAAAAAGCAGTCGAGGATGAGAATAGACGACCAACTCTCTAAAAAAACCGTCGTTAAAAAGGAAAAATATGACACATATTAACAGAACAAGGCCGCAAGATAGACATACAACGACGAAAATTAAAATAAGACGCCGTTAAATATCATTTTCACGACAATAAAAAATATGACGTCTTTAAATACATTAGAAGACGACGTTATTGATTCCTACTACGTCGCCTATATAAAAACAGCCGTCGTAAAATAAATTTTCCACTTCGATTTTTCTATAAAAGATGATGTGGAAATAGTTGTCAGTGTCATTATTTACGACGTATGTATTTATAGAGTAGACGTTGAACAACGAAACAACGTCGGTTACAAATATATGAGAGTCGTATTACAAAATTTATACGTCCTATTTTCAGAAACAAACAACGACGATAAATATTAGACGTTGTTAAATAAAACAACGTCGAAAACAAATAAAAACAGACGTGTTTAGTCTGCTAAAGTTTTAAAAAATAGTCGAGGATGAGAATAGACGACCAACTCAAACAAATAACCGTCGTTAAAAAGGAAAAATATGACACATATTAAAAGAACAAGGCCGCAAGATAGACATACAACGACGACAACTAAAACACTACGCCGTTAAATATAATTTTCACGACAAGAAAAAATATGACGTCTTTAAATACATGAGAAGACGACGTTATTGAAATCTACTACGTCTCTTATTTACAAACAACCGTCGTGAAATAAATTTTCCACTTCGATTTTTCTAAAAAAGATGACGTGGAAATAGTTGTCAGTGTCATTATTTACGACGTATGTATTTATATAGTTGACGTTGAAATGCGAAACAACGTCGGTGGCATTTATATAGTCGACGTTGTATTTATATGTATTCATTACTCACGACGCACTTATTAATGTAGACGACGTTGAACTTCTAAACAACGTCGGTTCCAAATAAATGAGAGCCGTATTACAGAACATATAGACGGCGTTGATTATGATGAGAGCCGTATTACAAATAACGTCGTTTAATTGATATTAGACGGCGGTTATAATGAATTACCGTCGGAATTCATTTCGTTCCTCTTCGCTTATAAAAGAACTTGCGACGTGGAAAATGTATGATGACGTCGTATTTTTTAACGTTCAGATTATTTATCTCATTTTTTAGACGTCGGTATTATGGGATTGGAGTCGTGTTATTTAGAATTACATGGCGGTTCTTAATCCTTCCCCGACGTGATATCCTGAATAATTGCTTCACAATAGCGTCGTGGTTCTTCATTGTTACGTTGCTTTAAGACGTCGGTAAATATGCTGAATAACTGGTTCACCATAACGTCGTGTTTTATTTGAACAGACGTCGTTTTTTATGCAGAATATAATGATGTAATCTGGAACCAGTATTTTTTGCACTGATTGTTTTGTGGCCAAAACCTGTATAATGAAAGTGAAGAAATCACATTACAATATATTACAAAATTAATGTCATACACTGCCAATTACATAAGCATCATTCAATCCATATATCTTCACACCCACCTCGAATATTTTGACCACCTAACTCACCCACCAGTTCATCAAATGTGTCAACATTTGGCATCCCTCTAGTAAATGGCTCACACTCAATTATCACATCACCTAAGACTTCATCACCAATAACATCATTATATTCTCTATTAGGCATTGATAACACTACCGACCAACCACGATGCATCGGGTCGTCAACAAAAAATATTTGTTTGACTTGAGAAGCCAAAACAAATTGGTCATTCCTATGTCCAATTTTACTCAAATCTACAAGGGTAAATCCAAGTTCGTCGACTACAAGACCAGAACTATCTATCCAATCACACCTAAAGACTGGGATTGTAAACTTTTGGTAGTCAAGGTCCCAAATTTCTTGAATGACACCATAGAAACCCATATTTGAGAGAATTGGGTTTTTATCCTTGGCACTAGCAACTTGCATGGTATGTGCAAGTAAATAAACTCCACTATTTTGAGTTGTCCGCACATCATCTTGTGCCTTGATATTGAATTTAATACCTTTAATAAGATAGCTCCTATATAATGGCACTGCCATGTTTGGACCAGCTGCTAGCCACCTTAAATTTTCTGATACGCCATGATTGTCTTCCTCAAGTTCACTTTGAACCTGCAAATTAATCATATCTTAATTCAATCTAACATAGAAATAAGAAGAAAATTAAAAGAGAAATATGTTATTCAACAACATATACCTTGAAGCGTAGCCATTGAATGAAAGTGCTATTGTGCTTATCCGCAGCCACTTTGTTCTCTTTCTAAATTTTGGATAAGCAGTCTTGATGTGGATCATATGTTGCCTACATGACACGAAAAATTCAAGCATTACGGTCCCAAATATATAAGATAAACATAAGAAATAATTTAAAATGGAAACTTAAAGAATAAAACTCATACGTACTCGATATAAGGTAGGACTTCCTCCGTATTCTCCAAGACATATAGATGTGCTTGATTCAACAGGTCCTGATCAACTACGCTCACTGTGCAACCTGATAATGGCTTTGAAACTCCCATCTTTTGGCTTGAAGGCACTCCAACTGTACTAACATCAGATAAATGCTGAGTACAAAACTCTACCGCTTCTTCAGCTATATACCGCTCAGCAATGCAACCTTCGGGACGAGTACGATTCTGAACATACCCCTTCAGCACTTTCATATATCTTTCAAACGGATACATCCACCTAAAATATACTGGCCCACATAGACGAACTTCTCTGACAAGATGTACTACTAGATGAACCATGATATCAAAGAATGAAGGGGAAAGTACTTCTCAAGCAAACACAGAGTAACTACTACATCTTCTTCCAACTTATCTAGCTTGGAAACATCAACAGTCTTTGCACATATAGCATTGAAGAAGAAGCACAAACGAGTTATTGCATACCTTGCAGGCTTCTCCAAAACAGAACGAATTGCCACAGGGAGCAATTGTTGCATTAAGGTATGACAATCATGTGATTTAAGGCCAAGAAGTCTTGAATCTTGTAAAGATACAAGATTTTTAATATTTGAAGAATAACCTTCAGGGACCTTCATACCATAGAAAGAATTGCAAACCTCTCTCTTCTCTGCTCTTGACAAATTCCAAGGCCCAGGAGGCAAACGAGTACGTCTTTCTCCATACTTGGGTTGCAAATCAGTTTTGACCCCCATGTTCAATAAATCTAATCGAGCAGCAATCCCATCTTTATTTTTTCCAGGGATCTCCAGCAATGTACCAATGATACTATCGCAAACATTCTTCTCAATGTGCATAACATCTAGGGCATGCCTCACAGGAAGGTATTTCCAATACTCGAGATCAAAGAATATTGATTTCTTCTTCCAACAAACTCTGTCACCATTTTCAACCATATGCAGCACTTCTTCTCCGGTTAATGGCTCGGGAGGTATGCCATATTCAGGTTTCCCATTAAAAGCTGCACGTTGCCTCCTATATGGATGATTGATTGGTAACCATTTTCTATGCCCAATGTAACAAATTTTGTGGCCATTTTTCAACCTGTGACTAGGTGTATCATCGCCGGATATTGGACAAGCTTTATATCCTTTAACAACACAACCAGATAAGTTTCCATAGGCGGGGAAATCATTAATTGTCCACATTAATGCAGCTCTGAGTGTAAAGTATTCTCCATTATGTGCATCATACACTCCTCTAATCCCAACCCACAAAGATTTTAAATCATCAATCAAAGGCTCCAAGTAGACGTCTATATCATTTCCGGGTTGTTTAGGACCGGAAATCAATAAGGTTAACATCATGAACTTTCGTTTCATGCACAGCCATGGAGGGAGATTATATGTAACTAAGATAACCGGCCAACAACTATATCTGCTACTTAGAGAACTGTGGGGATTGAATCCATCAGATGAAAGAGCCAATCTCAAGTTTCTCGGCTCATTACCAAACTTAGGCCATTTATCATCAAGAAGTTTCCAAGACGGGGAATCCGCGGGATGAGACATCTGACCGTCAATTGATTTTCTAGCAGCATGCCAAATCAAACTCTTAGCTGTCTCATGTGATTGAAACATCCTTTTAAACCTTGGAATTGGAGGAAAATACCACACCACCTTCGCTGGCACACCCTCTTTCAAGATTGAATCTTTGCCTTCCTTCCACCTTGAGATACCACAAGTAGGACAATTAGTTGAATCCTCATACTCCTTCCTATACAAGATGCAATCATTGGGGCATGCGTGCATTTTCTCATAACTCAGCCCCAATGCACACAAAGTCTTTTTAGCCTCATACATAGAGGTTGGTATTGTATTTCCTTCTGGAAGCAAATCGCCTTGAAGTATCAATAATTCTAGGGGTGGTTGCGGTTCGGTAACCGCGAATTTTTACTCAAACCGCAAACCGACCGACTATTTCCGGTTTGATGATTTTTGAAACCGCAAACCGACCGCGTTTTGCTGTTTACCGCATTGCGGTAAACCGCAAAAATGCGGTCGGTTACCACGAATTTGCGGTTTAAAACCACAAATTCTCAAGCATTCATAAAAATATAAATTTATAACCTAAATAAATAAATACACAACCTCAATTTCTCAAGCATATATAAATTCACAATCGATTCCAATTCTCAAGCATTCACAACCTAAGAAAATTAAAGTTACAATTCCAAACATTCCAATTAAAGTTAAACTTCTCAAGCATTCCAATTCCAAATCCTTTAAAGTTACAAACCAAAAGCAAAATGAATTAAAGTTACAACCAAAAAGAAAAATCCAATTCAAAGTTAATTAAAGTTACAAACTAAAAGGAAAAATGCAATACACCAATGTTACAAACTCAAGTGTTGGTGGTAAGTGGATTTGAAGAACCCCTTTGTGTTGTTTGAGCACCAATGCTATCTACAAATAAAACAACATAGTTTAGTACATTTTATTATAAGAAGAAGCATAAATAACATTAGCATAAATAAACTAATTACTTACAAGTTGTCATATCTTCCATTTCCTTGTAGAATTCAACCTCATCATCCGTTGGTTCCTTGTAAAAGGAAAATTCGTCCGCTCTAAGCCAATCACTAGTACACACTAATGCCTCTACCATTTTAGGATGCAAAGAGCTTCTAAAAGGATCCACAATCCTCTTGCCTAGGCTAAAAGCATTTTCACTAGCAACCGTAGAACTTGGAATTGCAAAGATATCCTTGGCAACTTGTGAAAGAATAGGATATCTTGTTTGGTTCCCTTTCCACCAATTCAAGAGATTGAATTGTTTGCTCAAGGGGCTCTCAAAAGGATCCGTCAAGTACTTATCCACTTCATTGGATATCTCAACGGATTGCTCATCCTTCCTCTTTTGAACAAGTTGTTGCATTAGTTGAAATGTGACATCAACATCATCACCAATTTGTGCAACCTCATCATCTATCTCATCCTCATCAATTTGGCTCACACCCCCTCCAACCCCTTTATACTCATTATACAATTCATTCAAACACTTTACCACCTCCTTCACAATCTCATCTTGCTTTCTAGCATCTCCTCCAAGATTGCCAAAGCTTATTTGGAGCATTTGAAGCTTCATCCTTGGGTCTAGCACATTGCCCAAAAATATAAGCTTATTCACAACATCAAAGCTCCCCCAATATTTGTCAAATTTCAACTTCATTAAAGATGCTACCCGTTGCATAGTAGGATTTCTAGGATCCTTCATTTTAGCTTCTATTTGAACTTGTAAAGCAACCAATTCTAAGAAAATTCTTGGGGATGTACAAGTTTTGGTTGCACTAAATTTCAATGTAGCATCATAAAATTTTTTGAGAAAATGCACAAAAGCTAATGCCTTCTCCCAATCATCATCTTTTGGAGGTCCAACTCTCTTAACCATCACTTTCTTAACTTTTTCTTCCTCTAGAAAGTAAGCTTGAAACACCTCACAAGAATATGCCATCTTCTCAAAGACTTGCCTATATTTGAATGCACCTTCAAGCATTTTATAGGTTGCATTCCACCTTGTAGGCACATCCATTGGCACATTTGCCATCTTGTCCATCCTACATGCAATGGCAAACTCTCTAAACTTATCCAACCTTGCCGGAGAAGAGTGAATAAACTTCACACAATTTCTTATACCCTCAATTGAGGCACTAAGCTCCTTCAACCCATCCTTAACAATTAAATTAAGAATGTGACAAGCACACCTCAAGTGCAAGTACTTCCCATCCAACATTAAGGTGTTCATTGCCTTTAGACTTTGTGCCATGTACTCAACCGCCCCATCATTGGCGGAAGCATTATCAACGGTAATTGTGAACACTTTATGTATGCCCCAATCCATCAAACATGCATCTAGGGTTTTTCCTATGTCAATGCCCTTATGACTAGTGATCTTTGTGAAACTAATTATTCTTTTGTGCAAGTTCCAATCACTATCCATGAAGTGGATCGTCACAACCATGTAATTTATATTTTGGATCGATGTCCAAGTATCGGTTGTGATACTAACTCTTTTCTCACCAATCACACTTTTTATCTTTGCCTTTTCAACCATGAATAACTCCCACACCCCCTCGGCAACCTTCTTCCTACTTGGTACCTTGAAACGAGGTTGCACCTCGTTCATCATTTCCTTAAAACCCGAGCCCTCAACGACTCTAAAAGGATGCTCATCCTTAATGATGAACTTCACAACCTTTAACTCACATTTTTTTTTGATTGAATGTGTGAGGAACCAATCCACTACCCATTGTATCCGTTGTCAAAGAAGGTTGATTTGCATCACCTTGTTGATAGAGAGGAGAGAGCTTGCATCTCCTCTCTATGTGATTTTTTAAACCCGTTGTCCCATTTTTTCTAGGGTCCGCCGGCATCTCCAATTTGCAATAATTGCAAACCCCTACAACCTTCTCTACCCCATTACCATCCTTCTTTATTTGTTTTGTGCAATGTAACCACACAATCGATTTTGGGGCTTTCCTCCTATCTCCCACCACAAGCCCCTCACTTGTGGTATTTTGTGTTTGAGTTGGAGATTGTGTTTCGGGTGTATCGGTTTGTGTTTGGGGATTAGAGGCATTAGGTGTGTTAGAGTGGCTAGACTCCATCTATAACACAACACAACACAAAAGCAACAACATAAAGAATATTAATAACATATTAAACTCAACCAAATTAAAACACAACATTATGAAACTGAAGATAATCGAAACTGAACCATATTGATCAATAGATTTGGCAGTTTCATATGGCGTTCCCTAGTTTATGTTTTTGGATATTAAACCTTTTGACTCATTAACTTCTTTTTGGGATTTTACATTAAATACAGGAAAAAAAAATTGTTTGGTGCCTTTATCCCAACAACAATTCAGCGTTAAAATCAGTTGAGGATGTCTTCGGCCAAGAACCGTCGCCATATCTGGAATGCACAGATACTAAGGTATTATTGTTTTACGCCATGTCTGGTAGTGCTCTTATTAGTGTTGTTTTTGTTAGTAAAAAAATTCAATGATATGCTTCCTACATTATTCATCCAATAGCATTGCCTGCAAAAGCACCTATGAAGTGCTTCTCTAACCCCAAAAAAACTTTTATCTACTTCTTTTTCTTGGTCAAGAAATTTTATCTACTCCAGTCAAACACTATAAAAGCTGTTTTTGTGGTTATCTGAAATTGTGTTCCCTAGTTTATCTACTCCAGTCAAACACATAAACTAGGGAATGCCATATGAAACTCAACCATATTGATCATTTACTACATTAAGATAATCGAAACTGAACCAGTTACCTGATTGGAGTTCCAGAAGTGTAGAGCGGGTTCTTCACGACATATTGCACATACAAGTTGTAAATGTACTTCAAAGATTCACGCAAGTCGCCAGTCCTGGGATAATCTACACACACAAACATAAAACAAAGAGTAAGAAAGCAGCAGCACATTAAGAATGTAATTGACAACCACACATGTACAAATTTCTAACCTAAGCACAAATTCAAGTTCAAGAATGTAATTGAGGGAGAGGAGAGGCCTTTCTTTCCGATCCTAAATCGCTAGATCTAATACTAGAAAATTGCAAACAGAAGCAGCAAATATTTCATATTTCATATTCATATTCAATCAAACCATAATTCTTAATTTCAAGATCTGAAAGCAAAAATAAAAAAAATAAAAAACTAAAGACTTAGAAAACGGAAAAAGCTAACCTTAATGCCAGAAGGGGATTCCATGAAAGTAAGCTTGTAGGTATTGGTGCGGAAGCTGTGGAAGGAACAGCCTGTGCGGAAGCTGTGGAAGGAACAGCCTGTGCAGAAGCCAATGGGTTTGAGTTGAGCTCGACACAGAGAGAGACAGAGAAAGAGACGAATGGGAATAAGAGAGTTGAGAGAGAGTTGAGAGAGAGACGAATGGGAATTAGGAGAAGAAACAGATTCTAGGTTTTCATCTCACGGCTACAGAGAGAGAACGGCTACAGAGAGAGAAGAGAAGGGTTTACAATTTTACTTAATTATTCATAGAGTATAGCCGTGCGGCTATACTTTGCGGTTTGCGATAACCGCAAATTTTGAAAATAAAATACCGCAACGCAACCGCAAATGCGGTTCGGTTCTTAATACCGTGATTGCGGTACGGTTTACCGCGATTGCGGTTTTATTGCGGTAAAATATCGGTTGGTTTTTGCGTTTTTTCGGTTTTTCGGTTTAAAATGCCACCCCTAAATAATTCTGTAAAACAGACATCACTCATCCCATGTTTTGCCTTCAAATTATACAACTTCACTAATGCCGATAACTTCGTGTACTTTCTACAACCAGGGTACACTGGTTGATCTCCATCCCCAATCACATTGGCAAACTCATACGGATCGGAACCAAAATCACCAAAATCACCAAAATCACCAAAATCATTATCATCCATATCAATTTCTTCAGACACAAAACTATACCTACTATGGCCATCATCTTCTTCAACATTTCTACTAGCATTAGTAGTTGCTTCCCAAGGTTCTCCGTGAAATATCCAATTCTTATAGCTTTGGTCAATTCCATTAAAGTATACGTGATCCCTTATAATTTCAACCCCAAACAACTTCAAATTAACACATTTAACACATGGACAACGGATATGTGTTGTAGTTAGAAGATTTTCTATAGCAAAGTTCAAAAATGCTTCCACCCCAAACTCATATGCCTTCGATCTTCTATCCGCGTGCATCCATGACTTATCCATCTCCGACACTATAACCTATTATCTATAATAAAGTGAAAATACAGGCAATGACCATCACTATAGCAGATTATACAAAGATCTAATAGCAAGTAATACACAACAGAGACGACGGGTTTTAAACAAAAACAGGCGTATTTGGCATATATAGACGACGGATTTTCAACAGACGTCGTCTATTATAAGTAATATAAACGACGGTTTATGAAAAAACCGTCGTGTATAAGTAATACAACGACGGTAGTTTAAAAAAACCGTCGTGTAATCGTCGTCATATGCCTAAAAAGGCGTCGTGTCTCAGTTTATTTTCAAGAACCCAAAACCCATTAAGAACACAACATATATATGAAACCAAGCAAGAAACCAACATATGCATGAAACCAAGCATGAAAACAATAAATCCATTCCCAATTCAACATAACATAGGGTGATTAAAAGATCCGACAAAATTAAATCCATTCCCAATTCAACATAACGGATAATGTAATCCATGAACCCATTAAACAGAAAATCCATGAACCCATACCTATAAGCACATTATTAACAGATCGGAAAGCATATACCTAAAACCCTTTAACAAAACAACCTAATATCATTCAATGAATTTACAAGGGGAAGATAGGGTTTGTACTTTCAGGTTGGACGAGCTCACAGATTCGACGGAGCCTGGAGAGTGCAACTTTTAATTAGAGCAGAAGTGAGAGAGTGAAATGTTATGTTGCGCGAAATCTGAAAATTTTAGGGTTCAGGGTTAGAAGTATAAGAATAAGAGCCAAATTTAAAAAATTTAGGTCGCGCGAAAATTTTTAGAGAGCGCGCTCTTTAAAACGTCGAAAGAAAAACCATGGCGAAAGTTCTACAAGAACCGACGTAAATGTAATATTCCACGACGGAAACACTGAACGTAAGGCCGTTTATTTTGAAGCTTCATTTTTCGGATTAATTTTAAATTTATTTTGAATATTTTTATATAAAGACGACTGAAAAACTACGTCAGGGTTAAGAAATTAAAAACGTTGTAAATTATAATAGACGACTTAAATATTAAAATGACGTCGTTTAACGTGGAAACCATGTCGTATATTTTACTGCACGACGTAACATATGTATTCCACGACTCAACCACCGTCGTTAAAAATTAATACCCTAAACCCTTAAAACTAAATTATACAATTTAAAAAATTAAGTTTATAAAAGGGTTTATGGTTTTACAGCCTCATATATACTCTAGACTACCCAAAAATTATACTTTAAAAATAAACCCCAATAAATAAAAACCCTAATCTCTAAACCCTAGACTCTAAACCCTAAACCATAAAACTAGAAGTCATTTTATGACTCATCAAAAGAATTTTATTTTGGAAGGTCATTTTAAATTTTTGTTATTCAAAATGAATTTTTTCAAGGTTTAGGGGGAATAAAATATATCAATGACTTCATAGGAGTTGACTTTGCATTTTTTTGATTTATTTTAAATTTATTTTGAATATTTTGATATAAAAATAATAAAATATTCTTATCACAATAACAAACCACGTCGGGGTTAAGAAATTGAAGGCGTTGTAAATTATTATAGACGACTTACATATTAAAATGACGTCGTTTAAAGTAGAAACTATGTCGGATATTTTACTGCACGACGTAACATATGTATTCCACGACTCAACCACCGTCGTTAAAAATTAATACCATAAACCCTTAAAACTAAATTATATAATTTAACATTTTAAGTTTATAAAAGGGTTTATGGTTTTACAGCCTAATATATACCCTATACTACCCAAAAATTATACTTTAAAAATAAACCCCAATAAATAACAACCATAATCTCTAAACCCTAGACTCTAAACCCTAAACCATAAAACTAGAAGTGATTTTATGACTCATCAAAACAATTTTGTTTTGGATGGTCATTTTAAATTTTTGTTATTCAAAATGAATTTTTCAAGGTTTAGGGGGAAGAAAATATATCAATGACTTCATAGGAGTTGACTTTTCATTTTTCTGATTTATTTTAAATTTATTTTGAATATTTTGATATAAAAATAATAAAATATTCTTATGACAATAACAAACCACGTCGGTGTTAATAAATTGTTGACGTTGTAAATTGTAATAGACGACTAAGTTGTTCAAATGACGTCGTTAAAATGAGAAACCATGGCGGCTATTTAACTATCCGATGTAAAATATATATTCCACGACTTAACCGCTGTCGTTACAAAGTACTACCCTGAACCCTTAAGAAATTGAAGATGTAATAAACCATAAACGACTCAATTGTTCAAAGAACGTCGTCTAAATATCCTTTTACGTCGGATTTGTTTAAAGCGAAACAACAAAAAACGACGGTTTTTGACTTTATTAGGTCGTTGGAAAAGTATTACACGTCGGTTATGCAATTTGTATGTTTTTTTTTTAATTTAAGAAAACCTCAACAAATTTTTACATTATATATTATAGACAAAATTTGTACATTATACATAAATATCAAGTGTTCAATAATTTCCCTGTTCAATAATTTGGCAAACAAACTCTGCCCATTCATTCCGGACTTCATCAATTGCTTCTTGGGGGTATGGCGCTTCCTGGTTTCCCTTGGCATACTGCATAAATAATGACTATTAGGGTTTATAAATAAAAAGAAATTCAATCACAGACGACGATATTTTTCATAACCGACGTAGTATATATATTCAACGACGGTAATTTTACATGACCGTCGTTGATATACAAAAAACGACGTGAAATGTATGAATGTAATTTCTTCTTACCTTCTTCTCAAACGCCAAGGAAGGATCCATGATGATGTCCCTCATGAAGCGCATCACATAATACCCGCATTCGACACTGCTGGGTTGCTTTGGTGTGCCTGACAGAGTTTTTCAAATTACTGCTTTACGGCCTGCTCTGGCTATGTGAGAATTATATATTTTTATAGCACTGTTCACGATGTTTTTGGCCTCTTCATCGACCACCCGATTTCCGGGCAGAGAATCCAGAAAATAGACGGTTTCCCTCTTTGCTCTCACAATCAGCAAGATCCAATGTCGGCTGCACAAAATTAATATAAAAACGACAGTTATTTACAAAAACGACGTATTATAATATTTCACACAACGAAATAAAGTAGCAATCGACGACATTATATATTTATCACGACGATAAATAACTACCGGCGTGGTTAGTAGTTTCAAACGACTCAATAAAATAAAACACCGACGTGGTTAGTTTATACTCTGTCATTTATTGAAAATCATAAAAACAAAATCCTGTTAAGGAGACTAACCCTGGATTGTAAGGCATCATGAAAATCTGTTCACCGTCTGTCTTTTGAAGTCGAGCTGCTACCAGTCGTGATCTGTCAGCTATTGTGCCAGAGTTGGCACTAACTGTAGCAGGGTCGATAAAGCCAACCATACTGCACATATTTGCTTGTTTCAAAACATCATGTAAGTACCTAAATACATAAAATAATATAAACAAGTCAGCACAAAAAACCTCACGACGGTTATGTATAACAAAACGACGTATTATAAAATTTCACACGACGTACTGAAATAGAAAAAGACGTTATAATATATTTATCACGACGGTACATACTAACGGCGTGGTTATTTAGTTAAGACGATGCAATAAATAAACCAACGACGTATTATTTTAGAATGACAAACCTCATATATACAGCAACCACAGTAGCTCCTATTTCTTCCATGCCTGCTAATTGTGTAATATCTTCAGGCGGGAGGAAGGTATCGCGTTCACGACCAAACACCTCCTTATCCATTGTAAATTGCAGGGTCTTATCCTCAGGCAGGAGTGTCGTTTCCACATAACGACAAAGGGATTTTAAAGAAGATGGCGCCTCCATATTTGAATAATCACCAACTTCAATAACCTGTTTAAAGAAATAAAAAAAATGACGTGGTAATTCAATAAAAGCGACGGTTTAAGGAATAAAACGTCGTCTGAAAAGAATTTAAACGACGGTGAAAAAACCGTCGTGGTGAATAATTTATTACGTCTTAGAAAAAAATTCCGCCGTCTAAGTTGTAAACAAACGACGGTTTAAAAAAAAATATCGACGTCTGAAATTTTGAAAAACAAATAAAAAAGGCAAAGTTATGTGAACATACCTTGTCGTCATGCTTTTCTTCATATTCTTTCTCCTTTTCTTCTTGTTTTTCTTCTTCCTTCTCTTCATCTTTTTTTTCTTCTTCCTTCTCTTCATCTTTTTTTTCTTCTTCCTTCTCTTCATCTTCCTGATGTTTCCCATTTTTGGCAGTATCTTTTTTTTCTTCTTCCTGATGTTTCCCATCACCTCCAGAGCAGCTTGCTTTGTCAGACATTGGATTTTTGGGACTTTGGCTAATTCTTGGTTTAAGCATGCTTGGATCAAAATTGAGAATTAATTGGGAAAGCTGACTCAGGAAATGCTCCCTCTCAGCCTCTACCAATTGTTTGGTTCTAGCCTCCATCCTCAAGGCCTCTTCCCTTGCCTTAGCCTCCATCTTTTTAGTCTCTTCTTGAAGGAGAACTCTTAAACTGTCCTTCAAACGGTCGTCAAAGCTCATCCTCTGTGGTTTGGGTAAATTGAAATACTGCCTTGGGGAAATCCCAGCACCTACTCCTCTCCCTCTGCCTGGATGCTCGGGGCCCAAAGCCATGGTCAGCACATCATTGCTGCCATATACACTGACTTTGCCTTTCGAGACTTGTTTTTGCAATTCATCCTAAAACAAAGATATATAAAAAAGTAAGAACAAAAAACACACGACGGTTATTTATATACAAACGGCGTATTATATAATTTCACACGACGCAATAACATATAAACCGACGTTATTATAATTTATCGCGACGGTAGTTATACCGACGTGGTTAGTTTTTTAAAACGACGAAATGAATAAACCACCAAAAAACGAAATGAATAAACCACCGACGTCTTATGCTATAATTACAGAAAACAGAGTAGTGATTCCTATTTAGACCTTTAACGACGTTTTTTTAAAAAAATTTCGACGTGGTAATATCATTCACACGACGCTAAAATGAACCACCGACGACATTTATGCTATAATTAAAAAAAACAGTAGTGATTCCTCCTAGACCTTTACCTTTAACGACGTTTTTTTTTTAAAAAAGTTTCGACGTAATATCATTCACACGAAAATAAAAAAATATAACATAAGACGTATAAGAATTATTCACAGTTTAATAAAAAAAATTTAAAACAGAGTGAGTAGGCTTACAATTAATTTTGCTTTCTCTCACCACCTTTGGATCGGGGATGTTACCATGTTTGTCCCTGTCTCAGCTCTCTTCCATAAGGTAGATCGATCAATTTCTACCCCAGGCATGGTTTCCTCCAATTGATCCTCCAATCCAATATATCCTTTTCGAGACAATCGATGATTGTACTCGAGTTTCTCCCTAATCTGTGCATGTTGAGAATGCACAGACTCAAAATCTTGGGAAAGCCTTGAAGCTACAAAGGCATCCCATTGTGCTTTCTCTATGAATTTATATGTTTCAGGGGGTTGGCTTAATTTCTCCCTGTCATTGGTGTATGGAAGGATATAATGCCTCGTTAGTGTAGACTTGAAATCCTTCCATTTCTTGGCAGCAGAAGCTAACACAGAGTTCATGCCCCTTGACCTACCACAAAAGCCATGTCAACTGCTTCCCAAATCTGCTCCTTTATATCCTTGGGGATTTGAGACCATTTCATGTCCACAAGTGGAACTCTGGAGCGTGCCAACACACCAATGTAGGACTGCATCTCATCTCACTGTGCTTGGCCAATACCTTTCCCCCCCTTTATTGTACTCAACAATTGGCCTCAGTTTCTGAAGTTTTCTTCACAACACGGGCATTGTGCTCATACCTCGACCAGACTTTGAATCATCGAGATTGTTGTTGTCGGCTGGTTGGTTCTGTCTCGGCCAGATGATGAAGCAAACTTCATCTTCTTCGAAGACTTCATCTTCTTCAAGACTTCTCTTTGAGAGAGCTACCATTCCAAGCTCCTTACCTCCATTTTTCTTGGAGCCGAATCCTTACTTTGGTGTTGAGAAACCATTTTAACAGACAAAACTGCAAGTGAAAATATTTCAGGAAAAGATTAAGAACACAAACGACGGTTATTAATAAAATACGACGTATGATATGATTTTAAACGACGCTATGAAATAATCTCAGACGTAATAAATGTTTAAAACCATTATTTATATAACGTCGTGGTATTTATGTTCACACGACGTCAATAGTAATATACCGTCGTATATATAAGGATCCAAAACCCTTCTTTCTTTCTCTGTGAATGTTTGATTGCAGATCCAAAACCCTAAAATACCACGTCGTGGCATTAACATTCACACGACGTAAAACAATAGATATACTGTCGTCTATATTAGATACCAACCCTACTTTCTTTTTCTTTATATTTTATCAAATTAGGGAAAAAAAAAACCATTGTTCAGAGAAATCAAACCTGCAATTAAACAAGCAAATAAAAAAAAAACTATAATTTTAAAAACAACTTTGTCAATTTTCAGACGACGCTAGAACGACTGACGAACCGTCGTGGTCTACATAT